>NC_056743.1:471871520-472114020 GCF_019279795.1 Protopterus annectens
ATATATATATTTACTCATACATATACTTATTCATTTACGTGGTTATTCACTCAGTTATGTAAATAGATTACATAGGGATATGTGTGTGTATACACTTGTACATACAAGCACAAGTATACTATTTACATGCTTGTTTAACTTTAAATTGATATCAACTTGCTACAGTACACATATCATGTACATATACATGTACTATTACTTGTATTTGTTGACCTGCCGGTCTGTTTGTTCAATTGAGTTATACCTTTAAATACTACATCTTATACTACATGAATTATTTAGCAGTAAAAGAAAATGATCGGTGCATTGTTTTAAATTTTTAATCTAGGAGGTTATAAACGACTCCAGTTAATAGGCATGCTCTGTTCTTGAAAAAGTCTCCTACATTGGAGATGAAAGCGCTTGGATTTTTGGTCATTACTAATTATTTTATTTATTATTTTTTCCTCTGTGCTGTGTTAATAAATTAAATCACTTTATATTCCTTATTGGATCAGCCTTGTTTTTACCATTGAAGCCATTCAGGTTGTTTTTTGTTTTTTTATTAGTTAGTAAGAGTTCAGAGATCACAGAGAAATACTTAAAATAATTCAGTAGTACAGTTCTGACATCACAGAAAAACACAGTCTAATCTTTCTAGTTCCTAGCTATTTCTAAAAGAAAACACAAGTCTAAGATCACTTATATAAGAAAACAGGCAGAGTGCTGATGAGTTGGATGGTCAAGACAAAAACGCTTAATCCTCTCTGGTTCTCTCTGTTTAAATTGAAACTGCAGTTCTGATTCACATTACATCATTCTTCACACTTCACTAGGGTTCCCAGTCTACACATTAAATCATTCTTCACACTTCCCTGGATTCTCAGGCTAACAGAAACTGCATTTACATTCTTAACATCTCCTTTTGTTATCTTGCAGCTGGTCAGGAAGCAGAGCAATAAAAGTACATTTGCATGTTTAAATCTAGCCATTTAACTCTTGGTTAAAACAAACAATAGAAATAATTTCTTCATCTAGACTCTTTGGCACCACTATCTACATCAAAGGGTCACCACATGCTTTACTTTGGTCAGTAGAGTACACTGTTGTCACATTTTTGCAGTTCCACATGTAGCAGTATTTTGTTTCCATTTAAGACAACAAGCCTGTAGTTTACATTCATATTTACAAATAAAATAATTGTCTGCAAAATTCTATCTGGCTAGGTTGGCAGCCTTCATCTATATTTACCCACTCTTCACGCAGCAAAAGCAGAGTTTTCCTACCTTCAGAGTAAATTACTTTTATCAGTCCTTCTACCAGAAAGAATTCCCCAGTTCTTTCTTTTTTCATCCGAGATTTTATTGAAAGAACATCCATACAGGCAGGAGTTCAAGCAATTTGATGAAAGTTTCTGCCCAAGATAAACTGGGCTTCCTAAGATCAGCAGAATTATCTGATTTATCTGAGAAAGCCCAGTATATCTAATGCAAAAGCAATTATCAACCTACTTGAACTATTGCCTGTTTGGCTCTAAACACTTGCCACTCTCAGTTGCTACGCAAGCTTAAGACCAATATATTTTTGTCTTTTCCTTTTCAGACAGCTGGTTTCATTGTGCTCAGGTAATCCAGAGGAAGAAACAATCTCTACTGCACTTACTTAAGTTTTATTTATTTATTTATTGCATTTGTTAACTAGGTAAAATCCAACTGGGCTAGAAGTCCATTTTCAGTGGAGACCCGGGGAGAAAAACTCCAACAAGTAACAATACTAGGCATAGTTTTATATTTAAATATATATATATATATATATATATATATATATATATATATATATATATATATATGACACATTAGAGAAGATAAAGGACTAGAAATAAGAAGATCTAATACAGACAATACTAAATATGATAATAAACAATAAGAGAAATTCCAGAATACAGAAAATGTAAATTCAAATACAGTGAGACTAAATCAATATAGAGTCACAATATTAAACATGAAAATAACAATAAGACGATTTCCAGAATACAGAAACTATAAGTTTAAATCAAGACTAAATATCTGTAAATATATATAGTGAGCATTTAACTGAGAAATACTCAGTTGTAATTGGATGTCCAGTTATGAACAGAGGTTTAAATGCACCAATGTCCAGCAGAGCAGCAGAATGTTATAGTAACCTATATACAATACAGCATAAGGGAAAAAAATTAGGAGGTAGTGAATGTAGTAAGGGAGCCTGGAAGAATGAACTTGGAGTGTGGCAGGAGCAGAACCGATGATTGGCTAGGTACTGTTTTAGAATTTTTTTGAACTCACGATAGGGTTTTTTGTGATGGACTGAGGAAGTGTGTTCCATAATTTGACAATTTGGTACGAATAGAGGGAGTCGCCATGATGGTTGTGGGAGTCGGTAACCTGTAGCATTAGTTTATCTGATGATCTGAGAGACCTGGGATTAATACTCGGTTGGACTAGGTTAGAAAGAGCAAGGAGGTTGCTGGGTTGGTGGACTATGTTGTGGGCCATGGTGAGTTGACTGAGGGATAAAAGGTTAGGGAGTTTAAGCCAGCTGAGCTGACAGAGAGCAGTGCGATGGTGAGTCCTATAGGGGTGATCGGTGGCAAATTTGGCAATTTTGTTGTAACAGGATTCCAGATTATTGAGGTCAGTCTTACACAGATTTGTGAATATGTGACAGCTGTAGAGGAATGTAGAAAGCAGGTATGACCGAGCAATGGCCCACCTAGCGCTGTGAGTTAGGAACAGTTTTGCCTTATAGAGGGTGCCAAGTTTGATATGAGCTTTTTTGATTGTCAGAGAAATATCAAATTTTAGATTTTCATCTATTGTGACACCTAACAGTTTAGTTTTATTAGTAGGGTCCATTTTAGTACCATTTGAGGAGAGAATTGAGAGAGGGAACTGGCTTGGAATGGATTTCCTGTTACTGAAGACTATTACCTTAGTTTTGTTTGGGTTTAGAATGAGTTGTTCAGACAGGTGTTTTTCTATGTCTTAATTCCAGATTCTGATCTATCTACAATATGCATGTACACACTGATTACCTCCCCTCTAACCCCCAATTCCCCAGCTACCTCCAGATCCATACCTTTATACTAACTGGTCTTCACCCATTTCTCCCACCCCTGATCCTCCCCACTAAAGACATATACACACAACATTCCAGCTACCTCAGTTTAACCCTTCCCCATTAATTCTACTGAATCAGAACCATATCCTTTTCACTATAAATTAATCCAGTAATACAGTCAAGAAACAACCAAAAGCATACCAATAATGATTTCAAACACTAACAAACCCATTTATACATATCATCTTTTAAAGATAAATGCTATAACACTATTACTTATTATCACATCCTCACCAAACCCATCTATTGGTACACAATTACCTGTGATCTCATAACAGCTTCTATAGCAATAAATTCTATTAACTTGCAATCAAGTAACCATTTTCACTCTAACTCTAAAAACACTGCATTGAACTGGCTAATATATGGAAAAAGCTACTTCAGTCAGTCACATCCCCTCTTGATACGACTCCAGCAAATATTGTACACAGCTACAACCTACTTTTCATGATATAGCATTGTCGCCTCACAGCAAGACGTCCCGTTCGATTCTCAGCTAGAGCGTCTTCTGTGGAGACATGTGTGAATGGGTGTACCTTCGTTGAAGGTTGTGCGTTAGGGCTGGCAACTCAGCATGTAAAAATCAACTGCCAATCATTATCAGACCGGAGTTCCACTGTGGCGACCCCTAACCGGGAAAAGCCAAAAGACAAAACAAAAACTGTAACCTAAGACTATCCTCAAACACCCAATATACTTCCCATATGCCCACTCTCATATACAAGATCTACCACACCTGGCAACACCCTCCACTCCAATCAACCAGACACATTCTCACCATTGCCTTTAACACACTATTCCCACTCACATTAGCCCATTCATGTGCACCATACCCACACCCACTACTTACTATCAGGCACAAACCAGTAAAACCCCCAAAAAGCTTTACAAATTCACTCTCATTCTGTTTCTTCTACTTGTGAAACCAAACTAATCCAGCACCCCCTCCTATACACACACACACACACACACACACACACACACACACACACACACACACACACACACACACACACACACACACACACACACACACACACACACACACACACACACCTCTCATGTTGTCATGTTATCCTGTTAATGCACAAATTCTTTGGAATAAAACTAATCAAATGAATGCCCTCATCTCCCAGCACAATGCAAACATTATCGCAATTACCAAGTCATGGATTAAAAAAGATAACTTCTTCATTCACCATTTTTGTGGAACTATGATCCCCACTTAGATGCCAGGCCAGGACTAAGAAATGGGGAAGGCACTCTCCCTTTTTTTTCAAACCTCAGCTCAAGGTAAAACTATTAGCTCAAGCTAATCCCACTACTGCCTGCTTCTCAAACTTGCTACTCCTCAACATACCTGCAGAACATTATAAATACCTTCATCTGATTGTAGCCTAACTCCCTTCCCCCAGCATCTACAAAAAAATTAAAAACCCTTATAAAATCAAACATACATAACCTCCTCTGAATTGGTGGCTTTAAACTGAATCTACTCAGCACAATCAAGATAATAATACCACAGAGCTCCTCTGTGAGTACAAGCTACAACAATTTGTGCAGTAACCTACCCACCCAAACCTGAAAGCTAATAGCCACTCCCTGTTAGACCTCATAATCAGCAACAACCCCTCACTAGTCTCAGATATAACCATACATCGTTCATCTCTTACTGACTACTGCTGCAATCCACTTTCTCCTGCTATTCCCCATCTAAAGATTCCCCCATAACTAATCTCATTAAGAGCAAAGTTAGGCACCATTAACAAAAAAACAACCTCATAGTGATCTTTAAAGCCCTTGGCTGATCCAGCATTCTAAACTCAACTGATGACAACCTTGCTGCTGTACCCTTCACCAGCACTCTTCTTTCCCACTAACATCTAGAATTTTTAAAACCAAAAAGAATGGCTGGCTAACCAAAAAACTAAAATCATTATTAAATTTCTAGAATGGTGCTTGGCATGCTTGGAAAGCTAACCCAAACATAAACGCAGGAAAAACCTTTGCTCCAGTCACCATATACGTGGTCCCCTGATGGCAATAGAACGCATGACAAAAACTGTTTCCAGTGTAATAAAATCCAATTTAGTAAAGTCCAGGCTGTAGAACACGACAACAACTTCTGTAAACTCAATAAAACTTTATTACTGACATCGAGTGAGCGCTTTCGCCAATAGGCTTCTTCAGACTCTTCATACACTCACAAAAATCTAGCATCTTTAAAAAGCCCACCATGGGTTATCATTGGTTGCAAAACCTCTTTACTACTACAAAAATTAAAGTGATATACACTTCATATATCATACTCGTTGAGATGCAGGCAGGTGGACCCTGTTACTAACGGTACTAACACACAATATAACTTACAACAAAATAGGGTTGCCACCTTTTCAAATGGTCAAAGTGGGACATTTTTGGTACAAACCAGATTTTACAGGCTGACACATACCCACAGTCAGTACAAAGGATAGAACTTAACTTTTTTGCCTAAATAAAAGCTTATTATTGTACCATTTTAGTTGATTATTCTGTTTCTTATAACATTTAGGTATTTTAGATACAGAATAACTGTTTTATGCAACTATTACGTAAAATATAGGAAACGATTTTGTCCTAAAATCTCAGGACATTTGCCATTTTTATAATTTTTTGTCAGGACACAACTGCCCAAAGAGGGACTGTCCCTCGCAAAGTGGGACAGGTGGTAACCCTACAACAAAATAACCTGGTTAAACCAGGTACATATTAAAAACAAGCTTTAGCTTCTTCTCAAAAATGGGTATTTCACCTCCGACAACGTCCACACCAACATTTCAGTTGTAAACAAAGTGAATAACTTAGTGGGATCGAACCTTAACACATAGTTCTCACTATGTCAGTTGACATTGCATTTAGACCCTGACATTTTTTAAAAACATTATTAAAAGAAAACAGTGAATATATTCTGTATAACATCTTAATATGTACGTATTTACAGAATATAATAAGTAACCACGTTCATTTAGAAAACGCTTCACACAACATATTGTCCATGTACTGCTAAGAATAGTTCTCACAGTGTAACTTAATATTGTATAGAGTCACTAATATTTTTAAAAACGTTTTCAAAAGAAAACAGTGAATATATTCTACTTTACATCTTAAAATACACATACCTAAAGAATATAGTAAATGACCCTGTTCATTTAAAAACGCTTCATACAACATATTATCTATGCACTACTAAAAATTGTTGAAGATTGCAAGAGCCTAGACATAATAAACCTTCTAAAATAATGTTTAGAAATTGTAATTGATGACATTTAAACGCTGTGCAAGAATAGACTTAAGCAAAGTAAACAACATAACTATAACAACGCCTCTTGTGCCCCTAAAGATCATGAAATGGACAGAAGGGGAATTACATTTTCTATTGAATACTCAAGTCAAAAATCATGTCAGTAAGTTAACAACTCATTGGTCCAAGTTGATGGTGTAAGATCATAAAAAATATGTTCAGTGGGGATATCCATGATTGGTTCAAAAAACATTGATCCTAGTAGGTCTACCCTTCCCTTACTTCTCTCGGCATGACTGAACTATTCAGTCATGTCCATATTAGTTATTTCATTCTGCGTAGCCTCCTACTCTTTAGAAAAGGCTTAATTTGTACCTTGTCATTGAGACCAGGAGGTGTATCTGATCTCCATCTAATGATCCACCTAGTCTCACTTTCCAGGGTTCTATTTATCAAGTCTCCTCCTCTAATACCTTGTGTAAGTACTTGAATAACACAGAATTTAAAAGTGTGTTGTATGCCTGCCTTCTTGTTATGCCTTGCCAAAGCATTGACATCTGAACCTACTCTAATCTGATAGTCATGCTCTCTAATACGTTCTTTAAGAGTCTGATTGGTCTTCCCTATGTAATAGGCGGTGCATGAATTGCACGTAGCGATATAAACCACATTTTTGCTTTCACAATTGGTATTAGTATTAAAGTTGAAAATGCGTCCTGTTGTAGGGTGTGTAAAGGTGGTATTCTTATTAATAAACGAACATTGATTACATCTACCACAGGGCACAGTATTCCTATTCACATCCCTAACATTGAAAGTGGTGTGTCTCGGCCTACATAGTATGCTTTTCAGATTAGGGTGGTTTTTAAATGTTACACGTGGTATGGGACCCACAACATCACTCACATCCCTATCAGATGTTAAAATGTCCCAGTGCTTATACATAACTTTTTTCACTTCCAAATTCGTCCTACTGAAGGCTAAATTAGCCCTTACCTCAGTTCGAGGTGATATATCATTGATTAGTTGTTCACCTTGCTCCATAAAATAAGGTCTTGCACTACTGGTCCTCAAAGAGTCCACAACCTGAATGGTCTCAATAATTTCTTTTTCACAATAACCCCTCTCTATAAACCTTCCCTTCATCTCCTGTATCCCATTTTCATAACATGCTTGATCTGGGTTGAGTCTGGACACTCTCATGAATTGTCCTTTTAGGACATTGTTGAAAACATGTCTGGGGTGCATACTTTGCCTATGGAGCAGATTGTTTCTATGGCACACCTTCCTGTGTATGGACGTATTCAACAGACCATTAGACATTCTACATATCTCAATATCCAGAAAAGAGATATTTACACTAGAGAAGTTCATAGTAAATTTCAAAAACTCCGTGGTCGTATCAAGGTATGTTACAAAACTTTTGAGAGACTCCTCATCACCCAGCTACAAAAAGAAAAGATCATCTACAAAGCGGCAATACATGCCTGCATGCTCCTTGAAATGAGGGTGGTCATAGAGATACTCATCCTCCCACCTAGCCATAACCAGGTTGGCGTAGCTATTGGCACAAGACGTGCCCATAGCTACGCCATCCCTCTGTGAGTATATATCCTCATTAAACACAAAGACATTGTTCGTTAAAATGGTTTCAAGTAGCAATGTAATCAAATCTATCTTCTTGTCAGAAAACTGTGAATGTGCCTTTAAATAATCTGTAATAAATTTGATACCTGTATCATTAGGGATTACCGTGAAAAGACTAACAACGTCTAGGGTCACTAAAAAGAAATGCCGATCATCGTTCAAATCTTTTGTATGAGAATATAAATCTAATAGAAATTGCTTACTATCTTTTAGTATTCTCTTATTCTCATTGACCAAAGGTCTAAGTATATCCTCTAAATAAATTGAAAGAGGTTCAGTGACCCACCCCTGACCTGCTACTATGGGTCTCATGGGTGGGTCAATGTTATTTTTATGGACCTTCGGTAGTCCCTGAATGACCGGTATGGTCGGATCCTTGACTCTGAAGAAGTCATACAGTTCTTGGGTTATATATAAGGACATAACAAGATCATCCAAAGTGTTATATACACTAAACACCTTGTCTATCAAAATATCGTAGTTTATTTTCAGATAAAACTGTGTGTCATTTAACATTAGTTTCATTTTATCATCATAATAAATTGTATCCATAATGACCACAGGTCCACCTTTGTCTGCTGGTCTGATAATAATCGATCTATCACTTCTTAAAGCTTTCAAGGCCTGCCTCTGCTTATAATTTAAATTCTGTCCATGCCTAATTGGCTTCTTGTCTTGAAAGCACCTATAGATATCATTCTCTAAAACATTCCCAAATACTTCGACAGTGGGGTGGAGTGATGGTACATATACACTGTTTGCACGAAACCTATTGTTACCCATCTGGTCACTGCGCTGCCCATAGTCCAATCTTAATTGTATGTTCCTGATAAACAGTTTAGTGTCTATGATGGTATCTACCAAATCACTGTCCTTGGTGGGAATGAACCCAAGCCCTTTATTTAAAACTTGTTCCTCAAACTTATTCAAGGTCCTTGCTGACAAATTAATAACTAATGGTTTAGTTTCCCCCACATTTTCTTCAACGTGGGACCTTGTTGTTCTTCTGTGGACCCATTCCTCTTCTGCCTCCCCCTGCTTGTCGAGCGTCTCTTCTCCAAAAAATGATTCTGGGCTATAGGGAGGGGTGCGGGCAATTTATTCATAGTTAGAGCTGTAATATTTGTTTTAGGTCTAACTACAGCTGCTTCTGGTCGAGAATTACTATCGTGCATATCAATAGTATGCCCCACCATACCTCTTCCTGAGTCAAGATTCGCTAGTTCACCGTCATCCGGTGTGCGAATAAGACCTTCTCCTAACCTATCATCATTGGCCTGTTCAATATTCTGTATTACAGTCCCTACATTCGTATTCGTACTGCTATCATGTTCCAAACCATTAATATCATTTCTTACTGGTGTTACATTAGTTACTTGTGTTTCATTGTTCAAGGCTGACTCCACAGTGTTAACTGTATGTAAAACCGTATGCATTTCCTGACGACCATGATTTCTTACTATTCTAGAGTTGGTACCTTGCGGTTCATCTGAACCATTACCACCCTGTTGATATACATTCCTATCTCTAGGCCAAGTGAAAACGTGATTGTTTTTGAAATCACGTGTATCCCTAGTAATTTTAGTCTTTTTCTGGTCAAGCATTCATTTTTCCATAAGCATCACATCTTCCAATACTCTTTCAAGTCTCGCAACATAAACATTTTCAACATATTTAAGTTTAAAGTCACTAAACATTTTATTGACCAACAGTCTCAGTTTGTTCTCCTCAGGTAGGTGAAAATCGATCAATAGCTTCATATAATTGAAGCTAAGCTCTAAATTGAGCTGTTGCCAACGATATAGAAGGTCCGGGAATTGACTACCGGAAGTGGGCATCTTCAAGATACGGAGCCCACGCGGTATAATGCGTTTCAATAAACATGCTTCAAAGTACTGTCTTTGAACTTGTAACCTTTTTAGTTTAATTAAAGCTGTTTCTAAATCTTGTAAATCTCTGGTAACATTTAAGTTACTTACATCAGCATGGGTGTCAATATTTCCGTCGACGCTTGGTTCAAAATCCAAGAGCAAGTTAACCTCGCCAGTCACACAAACTTGAAAACGTTCCGTGAATCTGTTTGTTCGTTCCATCACAGGTGGAATGTACGGTAACTCAATACTTGGATAATTCTCGTTCGCCATCCTCACCAGTTGCTGCGCTGACAGATAAAAATAAATTATGAAGACAAAGCAAATGCAGAGCAGCACACCAGTTGAGACGGGAGCCCTCGTAAAAAAGCGGCACTTTTGAGAGACTCCTCATCACCCAGCCACAAAAAGAAAAGATCATCTACAAAGCGGCAATACATGCCTGCATACTCCTTGAAATGAGGGTGGTCATAGAGATACTCATCCTCCCACCTAGCCATAACCAGGTTGGCGTAGCTATTGGCACAAGACGTGCCCATAGCTACGCCATCCCTCTGTGAGTATATATCCTCATTAAACACAAAGACATTGTTCGTTAAAATGGTTTCAAGTAGCAATGTAATCAAATCTATCTTCTTGTCAGAAAACAGTTTTATTGAGTTTACAGAAGTTGTTGTCGTGTTCTACAGCCTGGACTTTACTATATTGGATTTTATTACACTGGAAACATTTTTTGTCATGCGTTCTATTGCCATCAGGGGACCACGTATATGGTGACTGGAGCAATTTATTACATATTTTTTACGAGGGCTCCCGTCTCAACTGGTGTGCTGCTCTGCATTTGCTTTGTCTGCAGGAAAAACCTTTGTTCAACTCAGAAACATGAGTAAATTGTTGTGTTGTGTCT
This sequence comes from Protopterus annectens, assembly GCF_019279795.1. Classification (NCBI taxonomy): domain Eukaryota; kingdom Metazoa; phylum Chordata; order Ceratodontiformes; family Protopteridae; genus Protopterus; species Protopterus annectens. The sequence continues at coordinate 471,882,364 of NC_056743.1, forward strand.
TTCGGCTTTTCCCGGTTACGGGTCGCCACAGCTGAACTCCGGTCCGCTAATGATTGGCAGTAGATTTTTACGTGCTGAGTTGCCAGTCCTGACGCACAACCTTCAACAAAGGTACGCCCATTCACACATCTCCACACAGAAGACGCTCTAGCTGAGAATCGAACAGGACAACGTCTCTACTGTGAAGTGACAACACTACCACAGCACCACCACCGCAGTACTATAAGCTATAAAAAAAAAACATAAAGCTCAGATGATGAAATCAACAAAACATTTGCTTGATCATTACCTCAAAACAGTTATAGAAAGAAATCATGACTCATGAGTAGAAACAAAACATCTCATACATCTTAAACTATATTCTCCCCATCAGATTTGCTCTCAGAATTCAGCAATCAATGTGTGTGCTTTCACAGCAAATTCTGCCTCTATCCTTGAACCTCCTCTCTGCAGTTGCCAATTCTGCTTTAAATGAATTAAAGTGAAAGACACTGTGCCATTCCTTGAACAACGTTTGACAGTCTTCGTGAATTAGATGGAATCCAGCATGATTCATCTAGTACGGCAGGGGAATACACACCTCTTCAATAAAGATACCGTCTTTCCCTTTCACAAAATACCAAGCCACACATGGAAACATGCTATAATAAACCCAGTCCCAAAACAACAACAGCAAAAATAAAATGCCCAAACCAAATAAAATAACTGAAACAACAACAAAATCATCCACTGGTGAAGCAACAGAAGAAAAGAAAGTAGTATTTGGATAGTTTTATTAAGTGCTTTCATCTGACACAGGACTTCATCAGAATAAAGGCTAAAATAATTTCTTCCATTTTTATATAACAACTAAGCCAATAAAAATACTTTCCAATTATTTCATCAACATCAATCAAGTTAATTTAATTTAAAGATACAATGTACATAACCGTCTTACAAGTTCAGTTTAGAAAACATTTAATACATATTGTTTAGATCAGACAATAGTAGTAGAACTAGCGAACTTAAAACAAAAAATAATAATAGAAAATATATAATTGCACAGCATTACTAAGTATTCGAAAGTAATGCAAGCAAGGCAGGCAGTCTGTTTCCATTCGAAAACCCCTTTATTAAGTACACAGACAAGCGATCCAAGTAAAACAAAAATAGAGTAATAATTTCCTCACAAGCTTTCTAAATATATATATACTTTTTATCAGGCATGGGAGTGGTTTATTGTGCTGTAAAACAAAGTGTTATTGGTACACATGTTAAATTCACATCCCTTCCCCCATCAGTGTGACATTCGAGCTGGTCCTGCCCTACTTAGTAGCTGTCATAATAATATATAACCCTTATGTACTTTAAAATTTATAATGATGTGGTATCTCTTCTTTAACCAGATTATTCAGTTGATTATTAAGTCTGTGATTTTATCCAAGACAATATACTACATGGCTGGAAGTATATCAACCTTAGTTCATTTGGCAATCAAAAAATATATATATATTATTTATTTATTTTATTTATTTATTTTATTACCCGCGGTGGTGGTGCTGCGGTAGCGTTGTCACCTCACAGTGAGACACTGTCCAGTTCGATTCTCAGTTAGAGCGTCTTCTGCATGGAGACATGCGCGAATGGGTGTACCTTCATTGAAGGTTGTGCGTCAGGGCTGGTAACTCGGCATGTAAAAATCAACTACCAATCATTAGCGGACTGGAGTTCCGCTGTGGCGACCCCTAACCGGGAAAAGCCGAAAGACACAAACAAACAAACAATTTATTTATTTTATTATTATTTATTTTACATTTGTTGACCGGGAATGTCTGACTGAGCCGAAGCCCTTTTTCAGCAGGGACCCGGCGAGAAAAGCTCCAGTAAATAGATATAAGATTTTGTCATTATTAACTGGTATTATACAGGTGAAATAAGGCAATCAGCTAGCAGGCTACAAGAGAATTTTTGAGAATACACAGATTACATTTTGTCATAAATACAAGTATAATATATAGAATAATATAAATATATACATATATATTTTGCATGTAAAAATCAATTTCTATTTTCATAACCTATTGTTAACAAAGATCGCTTTTGTCCTTCTAGACTAACAATTTGTTAACAATTTGTTAATAGGTTATGAAAATAGAAATTGATTTTTACATACAAAATGTATATGTATATATTTATATATATTTTTTGATTGCCAAATGAACTAAGGTTGATATACTTCCAGCCATGTAGTATATTGTCTTGGATAAAATCACAGACTTAATAATCTACTTAATAATCTGGTTAAATAAGAGGTACCACATCATTATAAATTTTATTTAAAGTACATAAGGGTTATATATTATTATGACAGCTACTAAGTAGGGCAGGACCAGCTCAAATGTCACATTGATGGGGAAAGGGATGTGAATTTAACATATGTACAAATAACACTGTTTTACAGCACAATAAACCACTCCCAGGCCTGATAAAAAGTATATATATATATTTAGAAAGCTTGTGAGGAAATTATTACTCTATATTTGTTTTAATTGGATCGCTTGCCTGTGTACTTAATAAAGGGTTTTCGACTGGAAACAGACTGCCTGCCTTGCTTGGATTACTTTCGAATACTTAGTAATGCTGTACAATTATATATTTTCTATTATTATTTTTTGTTTTGTTTTGACTTAAGACGAGTTTAAGTTCGCTACTTCTACTACTGTTGTCTGATCTGATTAATATACAGTGATTAACTAGAAATATATGGACTGAAAATCTTCCAGACAGAGGAGTTTCTTACACTGTTTTGTTTTTGGACCCACTACACTTTCAGTGGGTTGTTTTGAGACTTCGGGGATACCACGGAGATTACTTGTTTTTTAATACATATTCTTTCATTCGATCCTGGAAACTTGTCAGCCTGCTATCTTAACTGCCATAAAGTCTCTTTTCTTTGAAGTTGATTTTTATAACATACCCCTCTGAAATACAAAGGTAAATGCTCTAAAACAGAAGAATATATTTTTTTTAAAGAATTACAGGTCAGTATATACTTAAACAAGGCATTGTTAACAACTTTAGTTCTAATAACATATAAATGCTCTTTGATTCTCTTGGAGAACTTACATGTGGTCATTCCTATATAGAAGGCATCACAATGTGAGCACACCGCAATATACACTATACCACAGAACTGCAGTCATAGTGTTCACTAATTCTAACAACTTCAAATTTATACTTGGACCCTCCAAAATAAAATGACAAGCACTGCAAAAACCACACTTAAACATACCATTGTTTTTAATCAGTATACACTAAAGTTCTTTTCGTACTTTCTTTCTTCAGGAAATGTTTAATAATTTTTTTTTTGTAAACAAAACTGGGGGAATAACCTACAGTTCTATTTAATTTAGAGTTACCCCTAATAATCTTCCAGTTATCACGAATAATTCTTTTAATGCTAAAATTATCTACTGACATCTGTAAAGTTAAACTATTTTTATAATTTAGATTACTAATAGTATGCAAATTCTTAGGAATACCTCCAGTCAGAATTGGGGGGGGGGGGGTACTTATCTCTCTCACATATGATTTCTTCCTCAGTATGTTGTAAAGCGCTGAGATTATAGCCGTTAGCGCAAAACATACTGGTAATTTCTTGAATTCCTTCTAAAAAACTGTTTGGTCCATAGTAAGTCTTGAGAGCCTGATCATTTGGCCTCTAGGAATATTCTTTTTCATAACGGAAGTAATTATTTGAAAAGTAAGGTTTCCTGTAACTCTAGACTCACTGATGATGATTGCACTTGTGCAGTTGGCATGTTTGGAGAACTGTTGTTTCATATATTAATGAATGGACTGGCGAGATAAATAATGTTAGGCAAAGAGCAAATAGAATATATTTAGGAAAGGACGTGTCTATTGTCTGTAAAGATCATTCAACCCCTATAAAACAAGACAATGCCCATGACAACTTTGGATATCTGGATGGAAGTATTCAGCAATCTGAGGATTCAGGGTGTTTAGAAGGAAACAAAAAAGAAAGAAAGGAAGAAGTTCACAACAAATAACAAGGAAGAAAAACTGATTGTCTGTAAAGTAAAGAGAATACATACTAAAAAGGACAGAAAACCTTCAGTCTACAAAAAACGGCATCATTTTTCCAAAAGAGAATGTAGAAAAAAAGAGGCAATGGGCAGGTGAAAAGGAAGAAATCAAAATGGAATGTTGAAGGATTGAAGAACATTACTGTAAGAAAAAAGAAAAGAAAGACCGATGACTGCATGGCTCAAGCTGTGGAAGCACAAAGCCATCTGGGTGAGAACTGTATGCTTGTAAATTTAATATACAATGGAAACAGTGGGAGTGATGAAGTCACATACCTCTCAACCTCTTGGAGCAAGAAATCTGGACAAAGCCATAAATAAAAGCAGAACAAAGGCCCAAAAAATAGGGACAATTTTTAAATATTGCACTTATAAACTTAGAAACTTGATAGAATAACAAGTTTTGCATTATCATGCATTTTCTGAAGGGTATGAAGTCTGAAACTCAAATGTCTGTCTTTATTTTACTAACTTTAATCTTTAATGATTTGCAACTAATTTGCCAGAAAAACCCAATTTTATGTAAAATGGACCAAACATATGAGGCAAAAATCTGGACATTCTGCGAAAATCTGTACAGTTGAGAAGTATGGATCATGAAGATCATTCCTCTGTAACAGATGATAGAGCATATATTATTGTATTAGAAGTTGAAGATTCTTCAGATCTGGTCAGAAAAGATATTCTTCTAATTGGAGATTTTATTATTAGAGGAACTGATGCTTACATTTACAGAGAAGATAATAAACATTGAACTGTGTTATGCTTGCCAGGAGCAAAAATATAAGATGCGAGACAAGCCTGGGAATATCTTAATGTAAGGAAGTATGGATCTGTTTTCATTCATGTCAACCCCAACAAACACATTAATATCATTGGTGGTTATATCCCACCAGAAAACAATATTTCCACACTAGAAAACATACTACACTGGACGTCCAGTTCTCTCCAATAGGAAACAGTCGTGATGAATGACTTATTTTTATTTTTATTTATTTTTTATTTTATTTTTATTTTACATTTGTTGACCGGGCTAGTCTAACTGGATATATGTCCATTTTCTGTAGAGGCCCGGGGAGATAAGCTCTGAGGAAACAAACAAAATCACATATACAAAAATTAATGTATACAATGAACATTGCAGGTACAGTACAGAGAAGAATCAGAGGTCATTCATTCATAACATTGTGCAAAATATACAGATACAATTAGTACAATACAAAATGTAGTTGTAATACATCATAAAGAAAAAGATGGCAGCTGAATTAAACAATATATTAGTATACAAGTAGTCATAAAGAAAAAGTAGGAGCTGAAATTATACAATATATTAGTAAAAGTAGTCTCCTTAATGAGATTCTGAAGATGAAAGTAATAGTATAGAAGGACAAGGAACGTGAATATTGAGAAGAGGAGGGTAGGTTGAACCAAATAAGAGCTAGTTGATCAGTCAGGTTTAGTATAGGGGCACAACCAGTGTGTTCTGAGGAAAAGTTTCAATTTGGTTTTAAAGACTGATATAGTGGGAAGAGAGAAAAGTTCGTTAGGAAGAAGCTTCCAGGATTTTCCAACACTATTAGAGAAAATAATTATTTATAATTCTGTTCAATGCAAAAAAGGAGTACACCAGTCTCCTTTTACAAGTTGTGTTTATACAATATCTATTCAGAATGCAACACCGAAGAGTGTTTTCACATCATCAATCAGATGCCTGTACTTACTGATGTAAATTTGCAAACTTTTTTTTTTTAAGTTTTAGACAGATGTTTGCTATGTTCATTTCTTGTGCAGTACATTTCTGGTAGGTATAATGGCAAGACTGCCACCAACAGCAAAGATGATGAGAGACAGAAAATGTGGACACAAAGAGCCACACTGCACTGCAAAATGGTACTTGTAGCAAGCCTTTTAAACAGAACCACAAAAAATACTGTTTTATGTACACAATTTAATTAAATCCACTGCTTTCCTAAGATGCATATGAAACTTGCCTTAAGCAATGGACTGCCTAACGAATACATCATTTATCAAAACTGTATATAAGGTGTTTTTTTAATGAAATGTTTAGTTTTATGGGTGTGGGAGCCAATTTACATGTTGAAGGGTTAATGACTTTTACATTGGTGCAGCGGTAGTGTTGTTGCCTCACAGCAAGAGGTTCTCCCGTTCGATTCTCGGCTTGGGTTGGGAGTGCCTTTTGTGTGGAGTCTGCACGTCCAACCCGCAGTATAGTGGGCGTTTGAAAGACAAGTGTTGAATGGGCGACAGGCTGGCAACTTGGCACCATAAAAAACAACTGCCAATCATTAGCGGACCGGAGTTCTGCTGTGGCGACCCCTAACCGGGAAAAGCCGAAAGACAAACAACAACAACATTGGTATAAAAGGAAATGGAACTGTTTGACTGGTAGTTTTGAAGTCTAAGCGACGAAAGCACTTAAAAAAAAAGTTAAGCAGTGAATAAAGTGCATTTGTTTTTATCTTTGTTGGACTGCTTCTGGTGGTCTACAGGACTCTGTTTATTTGTGTCTAACAGAAACCTCACCCTCCCTTTAGCACTGTAAAATCAACTGCTTTGCAGAATTCAGTGCACAGACACAGCTGCTGCACCAATTACAAATCATGACCCCCCCCCCCCAAATATACACACTGTAACCACTGCATAAGCCAAATGACTACTGTCCAGAGTACTCCACCTCATGTGCACATCACCTCTGGAAAAAACTCTGCATCTGTGGGGTCTTAGAAAGTCAATTTCTAAGTTACCAATCACTGAGTTGTTTACAGATTGGGGCAAGACTCAAGGAAAAGTATGACAAAACTACAGTCAAACAGGAATGATACATATGTAGGTCTAATACAGGGCATTATGCTGGGATTAACTGTGCAAGTCAATGTCTAGGTCAAACATTAGGTCACTGCTGTCGGGACAATATGGAGTCAAGAACAGAATGGAAAAGAAAAAAAAAAGAGTAGGCTTGAAGGAGGAAATATATGCAATGATAAATTGCTTAGCTGAATCAACAGCCAATTACTAGAGCTGCCACTAAGACAGTAACTGAGAGGGGATATTTTGTCATTAGTATTCCATCACTTTTTTTTTAAATGTCAAGTCTGTTGCTATCAGAGTTCATACTTATTTTTCTTGAATGCAGACGGGCATGTTTTAGTTACACACGGGATTGTAGATTTAAACTCCCAACTTCAAATCTATTTCATTCACTGCAAAGTTGGAAGCATTCAGGGGCTGGACTTAAGTACATTGGATGGGATACGGTTGAGGAAGGGGTATTAGAGAAGAAAGCAGGCTATGTATACTGTAAAGTTGCTGTTAAAAGACCACACGTGTTTTCATCGGTTTAACATTAAAAGTAGTTAATAAACAAGCAAGTCTCAGAGTACATAGGAAATAAGTGACAAGAAAACAATAAAACGTAACAATGATAGAGCTCACCACCACCTATGTGGAATTAAATGCTGAAAAGACTTTGTGACATACAGTAATATAATAAAATTTAAGTCTTAATGTTCAAGCTTTGATGTGGAGGTGCAATGAAATCCACCGGCTGTTACTGTTCCTAAATAAAAAGATAGAATATATATATATATATATATATATATATATATATATATATATATATATATATACACATACATAGCCGGCTTTAGGCACCAGCGAACCCTGCGGTCGCTGGGGCCCCCTGTTCCCTGGGGGCCCCCAACCACAGCAAGTTATCTTATCCTGATGTTTTGTAACATGTCTGTCAAACCAAAAACGCTAGTACAGCATTCTTGTATACGTAATAAACCACATGGGTAATAACTCTTATTTATATCCCCTTTAAAATTCAAAGATATTTCTGGTTGAAATAACAGTGTTTTGTCAACTAACAGGCATCAGAATTCCATTAAATATTTTACCACTGACATAGTACCCCTGGCTTAGTTAACCCCTGCTGTTGGACATTTTCTCCACTAAAACTAACTACATAGCCAGCTTTAGGTCCCTTCTATACCCGTGGCTGCAGGCCCCCCCCAATCATCCTTGACTGTGTGGGGGCCCCACAAAAGCTGCTGCTGGTTGGGGAAAAAATGAGGAAGAAAAAAAATGTATTAATTTTCTGATCATGTTCTGCTCTTTAACCTGAACAGGGCTGTGATATAACCCTGTTAGGATACGACTGATAATGAACATGAGCAAGATAAGCACTAGAGATCAGCAGTCCAGAGTGACCGATCTCAGTGCACATTTTGGATTTTAAGAAGAGCTAATGCTTCCGATCATCAAGGATGATTTTCTCTTTCAGGGAGTTTTATAAATACAAGCAGAACACCAGATACTATAACTCTCAATTCTTTGCTTAAGAATTCAGTGCAATCCCAAAAATAATAGAATAAAGGCTCAGAATCAGGCCTACATTTTAAATATTACTCTAATTTGTTTAAAATGTTAATAGAATAACACCTTTTGCATCAACACATATTTCTGGGCAATAATTATAAAACTCAGATATCTGGATCGATTGATTGTTTGTAATCCTGAACGATTTACCAGCAAATTAAACTTTTTACGAAGGAGAAAGCAAAAGTATGAAAAAAAACAGAGAAAGTCTGTGAAATGAGGGACAGTGACAGATATGTGAAATCAGGGACAGTGACAGGTATGTGAAATCAGGGACAGTGACAGGTATGTGAAATCAGGGACAGTGACAGGTCTGTGAAATCAGGGACAGTGACAGGTATGCATTATTCCTCAATGAGGGAAATAAGTGACTTACCCCTGCTGCTGTTTGATAACTGCTAAATAGTTACTGATCTGGTGTGGCAGTACCAGTGTTGCACAATGTATTGCTATTTGCTGAAATAAGTACAAAACTAGTACCACTATGGCTTATGCTTATGTGTGTCTATGTGTGTATGTAAAAAATATCACTGATTTTTATATGTGCATGCACCCAATAATGCCAGGGCACAGACATTATTCTTCTGGGTATCAGTAAAAATGTACCTAACAAGTAATTATATTTCAAAAGTAAGACAAAATATATCAAAGAACATTCAGACACTTAGATCTTTATGGAGTTTGGTGACCCCCAGTCACCAGACTGTATAAATGGATACTGGGGGCTCCCTTAATCATCTTTGACTCTATGGGGACCTCCACAGAAGCTGTTGCTGGTTGAAGAAAAATCAGGAGAAAAAATGTATCAATTTTCTGACTGAGCTGTTTAATCTCAACACTGCTGCTGAGATATGATCCTTTTAGGATAAAGCTGATAGCCTTTGGTTTCAGCCACACCCATTCTAAAACCAGCCCTGCTCAAATGTGTGTGTGTACAGAAAGCCGCTGTAGGTTATGGGGAGCTGGGCATTGCTTGGTTATTACAACTTTAATTTTCATCACAGTCAAACCTTAGAGGTATGCACATGAAGTCATTGCAGCCTGTGTTTGAGCTGAGGTGTGGTCATTGTTTATTTACTTTTCTCACAGACCTCAGAAGTGTAAAATGAAGGTTACTATAGCTTGTGTAGGGGTGGTGTACTGTCTAGACAAACAAATTAGAATATATTACTGAAATCATTTTCACATGCTATGTATATGTATATCAGCAGTCACTTAAAATATATATGACTAAGGCAATATAAAGAAAAAAAAAATAAGACCGAATTTTTTTTCTTTTTCGCGATTTTTCTTTAGGTCACCATTGAAATGCTGAGAATATGCTCTAAAATGCATCTCAGACCATCTGCAACCCTATGACTTCTTGGGCCCCTGCATTTTTGAGTTATTTTCTAAATGATTATTACTGTGCTGTCTTGTTCAGGAAAGGAGTGTTGAAAGGATGCAAGGAAAACTAAAGTTGAACAGCAACAGTGAATTTCTTTCCTTAATCATAATTTCTGTTCAAGCCATTATTGGATGAAAGGTTGTGTAAAAAGAAAAAAAAAACTTTAAAATGCACTTCAAAGCATATAGAAAATTATGGCTTCTTAAAAAAGCAGCGTAAGGGCAAAATGTGAGAAAAGGAAGAAAAAAGTAATGTGCATGGTATGGGGAGCCCAAAAAGAGGGGGTTCAGAAGAGAGGACTGGGGTGGGTGTGGACGGTGTTGAAACGGTAGGCCTAGTCATCAGTTCATTTAATTCCAGACCTGTAAATAGAGTTATTGCAATGTATCATTTGTTGCAACTAAATGACAGTAACTGTAAGTGTCCCTTTGTTAGACAGGTCAACGTAGTGTGGTATATAGGCCTGTTGTAATGTAAGAGCTTGTAGCTTACAGTTCTGTCTGTATGTACTACTCCTAAAAGGTTGCAGCACAAACTAAAAGGTTTCTTAGGAGGGGTGGCACTGACAGAATGATACTTATACTGGAACTGCCTAGGGGGCCTCCAACTTAACATTTGCTGGGGGCCCCCAAAATACTAACACCGCCCCTGTATATATATATATATATATATATATATATATATATATATATATATATATTTTTTTTTTTTTTTACTGGTGGAGGGCTGATTTGCACATTCCAGCACTGATTGCGCTGCCATTAATAACTGCTTTTAATACTACTTTTACGGGGGGGGGTAAGGGAGACTGCAAGACTTGCTCGCAAGCTTTACTAGTACATTTGATCACAACTACACGCCTCAATACGTTTAACGTGCATGTGGAGGGGACACCTACAATAAAATACCACACTGTTTTCTATTACAACCAAAACTCGAATTACTTACAAACGAACGCAAAAGATCAGCTTTAACGGTGTGGGTCCTATTACTAGTTAGGTACGCAAACATTTACAGAACTGCATACCTTCAAAAATAAACATGCGTGTAATTTTATTTTTTTTGCATAACACTTGGAAGTCTTGCTCAACAAAACTGCTTGCAGCTTTTATGTAACTTATTGAGATTCCAAGAAGAACAAAGAAGTCTGTGTGCGCTGAGGAGGTGCATCACGTTCATGCAAACTTTTTAGGCTAATTTTGAATTTCTTAATGCGTGGGATTTTTGCTTCACAATAATGTTTCTACTCTACCTGGCACCCAAATTCCGGTTAGCAACTCGAAGACACGACATAAAACGTACTAACAGAAATACGTCTAATTTGAACGGCATGATTGTTTTGTGAAACCTAAATGTATACCAACACGCAAGTAGAACACCAGGAAATTCTTCCAAAACCATTATTCGTTAATTGTGTATGCCCCGATTTTTTTAAGTGCACCACTTTCAAAGCCTCCAACAGGCCTGGCTAGTTAAAAAAAAAAAACAATCCCATCGGGTGAATTAACCTACTACAGCAGACATTGTACCAACATTTCACACAACTACAAGTGTTGCAGTATTGGTAAAAATACTATAAACAAATAAAAGCTTGCTAACATTTCAAAAATCTACTTGCGGCGCAATTTCCTGCTACTACGCCAACTCGACACAAAAGAGCTTTAGTTGCAAAATTAAGACAGGATGCTCGATGCCACCTTTGCTTGTTACTTAAAGGCGGCGCCCAACCAGAAAAAAATACAACGTAGTTGCCAGCCATTACATTACATTACACATACCACCTTACTTCAATTGGGCCTTGCCAAACAACACCCAGCACACCACCAACCCAAACACAACAGCAAACTCAAACCATTTAGCCTCTTCTTGGGTATAAAGACGAATGAACTACATCATATTGCCCTCTAAAGAATACTATACATTTGTTTGATGAGTCTGACTCAGATTTGGTACATTGCGAACATTTTAACCATAACTTTCAAGTCTACCACTCACAGGCATACTGTCGCTGCTCGAGCTGCTGGCGAAAAAAAGTTGAAACTCTTTGGATTAAAGGCTTCAACATCGAATGGCTAGATTGCTCCTCTCAGAATCCAACAGCCCATGTTAACCTACATGGGTTCACCCAACTCATCCCCACAAGGACCAACAAATCTTCCAAATGTCAGTCTGTCCTTGACTTGATTCTAGTTAATAACCCCTCCCTTTCATCTTAAGCAGGTTGTCTTCCTGATGGTCTGAGTGACCATCAGCCTACCTTTCTTCTATGATCCTGTAGTCAACAAAAAAAAAACACCTACTGTAAAATCAGAAATAAAAAAGCCTTTAACCCAAAGAGTTTCAACTGTGCTCTAAAAAGCTGTAATTGTGAAACACTCAGACAGCTACCCCTTGAAGAGTCTGTGAACTCCTTTAACACCACTTTCTTAGACATATTAAACTGTCATGCACCCCCTCCCCCCCAAACCATTAGCGTGAAAGCTAACTTTCTACCCTGGCTAAGCAAAGAATGTAGAGCCTTAATCAAAGCTAGAGATAAGGTTAATAATAAACATTCTTAGAATTTAGAAACAAAGGCAAAAAACTTGTAAAATTGGATAAAATCAACTACTACAGCACAGCAACACCTTACGAAATAGCCCCAACCAATTTACACTACAACCAGTGGCTGCAAATACCATAAAAAACTACTCCAGAAACTTAAACCAACCACCCTAGCTGCTGACAACCTCCCAGATGACTTTCTAAAAATTGCAGCAGATACAATTGCATATCCAGTAGCCATACTCATAAATAGATTGATATCTGAGGGCTTAAGCACCTACTAGTTGGAAGATCTCCCACATTATTCCTTTACACAAAGGAGACAATTCCACCAAATTTACTAATTATTGTCTGATTGCCACCCTGTCACCCTTATCTAAAATCTTAGAGAGAGTCATCAATACCCAACTCATGGACTACCGTCACACACATAAACTATTATCAAACACACAACATAGTTTTTGCCCCTATCACAGCACCACCCCAGCCCTAATGGCCAAGGTTAATATTTACAGCCCAAGATAGTGGGCTACGTACACACTGGTTTACAAAGTCCATTAAACATGTGGGAGAAACAGACAAATGTAAGTTTTGTAAAACCAAATTGGAAACAGTTGCACACCTTGTTCATAGGTTGATACTAGGCTATTGGCCCTATGGCCTATACAAGCCTAGCCATAACAATTTCCTGGATATTTTTTTCCCACAATATTTACTTCCCTGGACCCCTGTCTAGCAGGGCGACTGACGTGATCCCCAGGTGAATTTCTTATCTCCCATCCAGTCGTCATAGGTTCATAGGTAGGTACTAGGCTATCGGCCCGAGGGCCTACGTAAGCCTAGCCAACAAGGTTCCCTGGCTGACGCCACCCAAGAAAGTTAATTTCCTGTGCCACTGTCGAGCAGAGACACAGAAGTGATACCTGGGGTGCATTTCCTATTTCCTATCCACTCATCAAGATTTTTCTTGAAGAGTGCTAATGAAGAACTTTGCTTGACATAGATAAGTAGCCTGTTCCAGAGTATGGGAACAGGAATCTATCCCTCCAGTATGTCCTGTTTATTGTGGTGACAAGGTTTAGGTCCCTAGAGCGTGTAGCTCAGAGGGATTGGTATTTCTTTAGGTGTAGCATGTCCAGCAGCTCTGGGTTTGACATAGCTTTATATGTTAGGCAGAGATCACCTGGGAGTAGGCGATATGCTATGGAGTAAAGCTGGAGTTTTTTGAGACGGTCAGTGTAGGGCATCTGTTTGAGGCCAGTAATCCTCTTTGTAAGGTACTTCTGTGGCCTTTCCAGCTGCTGCAGATGTCTTGTGAGGTACATTCCAAAAGGGGCATTGTACTCTATAATGGGTCTAATGAGTGTCGAGTAGAGGGGAACAGTGACCTCTTTTTTCCTGGATGAGAACCCTTTTGTAATGAAGTGTGCCACGTAGAAGAACTTCCTGACTAGGTTGCAGGTTGTGACATATTAAGGGCAGAAGGACTGTATACTGAAAGGCATAATAATGTGGCAAGACTGTTGCACTAGAGATTGTGCAAACATTATGGTACTGAAGTGGCTGAAAAACACTGGAAACATGAGCCACAAAGCATCATAGAAAGTGATGAAGTTTATATCACATGGGATCACCCAAAAACAGATGCTAGAAAGCTAGATATAGTGGTCCAAGAAAAGAAGACAAGAGCAGCATTGATAATTGAAATCACCACACCCAGTGACTGCAGTGTCTTGCATACAGAGAGATACAAAGTTATAAAATATCAGCATTTGCAGGCAGAAAAGAGAGCAATGTGGAAGAAAGATACCAAGACAGTTCCAATAGTAGTAGGAGCAACAGGTCTTATAAAAAAGAATCTACAATTGTATTTAGATATGTTACTAGTCCATGTAACCTCATACAAATTGCAGAAGGAGTCATTACTGGGCACATTGTGGGTGCTGCGAAGAGAACTTCTGGCTGACATCAAATTTGAAACAATACTAATTTCATGAACTTTAATTGTACTTTGACATGAATGTGGTCCATTCTCATCATGATATCATCATGATATTAGAAACCCAAAAGATTTGGGGAAATGAAAAAAAATGCCTTTACAAATACAGTTAACCACTTTAGAAACCATGGACAGTATGTATCTGCCATAATTCTGGACTTGTCCAAAGGTTTTCATATGGTAAATCACAACAAACTCATCAATGTGTTGTCCTCTGTTAACTTTAGTAGCTCCTCTATCACCTGGTTCCAAAGCTACCTATCAAGACGTCAGCAGGTCGTACAGTGGCAACACCACCTTTCCACTCTTCTCCCAGTGACTTTAAGGGTCCCACACGGCTCCATCTTTGGGCTTCTACTTTTCTCTCTATTTACAAATCATCTCTACACCTCCACTCTTCATGCATCTGCTATATAATATGCAGATGATTCTACACTAATATGCGCAGCCCCCTCCCCACAACATCTCAACACCATAACCCAGGAGTCATTTCTACCTGTAGAAACATGGCTCAGCAATTTCCAGCTCAGCCTGAACCCTAAAAAACAAAGCTCCTAATCTTCTACTCTACAAGATCTCCCTCATCCTAATAAACTTTTAATATAGAATCCAAAAACAAAACTATTATCACCCTAATAACTCATACTAAATGAGGCATCAAAATTGACAACAACTTGAAATTTCACATTCACATTACTCAAACCATTAAGAAGGTGCATAAGAAACTAGGTCTACTTTACAGAAACAAACAATTTCTAACTAGAACCACAAAAGCTACCATTGCCCACACACACCTCCTGCCAACTGTCCTATATGCCTCCCCATTCTTACTAGCCTTTGTAAAACTGATCTAACCAAGCTGGAATCCTGCTACAATAAAATTGCCAAATTTGCCACTGATGCCGCACATAGGTCTCACCACTGTACAGCTCTCAAACAACTAAACTGGTTAGAACTTCTTCAACTCCTACACTATAACCAATTAACCTTTGCCCACAAAAGACTACATCAATCTGATAAAGTCCCAGCTCATCAAAATCTTATGCAACCATATTCCACTTCTAGAGACCTCTGTTCCAGTAACAAACTCATTCTGGATACCACTAAAGGTAGCAACTCAGCTGGGGAATCACTCTTCTCAAATGTCATGTCTAAAATTTGGAATAAACTGCCAACCCCCATTACCTCCAGCTCCTCCACAGTACAATTTAAAAAGCTACTCACAACACACTTGGCTGACACTTGGCTTTGCTCTTGCAACTCTTCTGGCTAAAACTAACCTCTGGATAGGTAACCACATACTGCTCATTGGGTGCTACTTTACTCTAATCCCTGAACTCATTTATATTGTAACTCACTTAAATTGTATATACATATTATGTTGATGTTACCTCTAGAGAACTGTATTTCCTATCATTGTGTAAATGCTATTTGAATTCTCATGTAATGTTCTTGCAAGTTTGTTAACTTCTACAATGTTTGTATTACTTATTACTGGAGCTTTTTATCCTGGGCCTCTGCGGAAAAAGGACCTGTTTCCAGTTGGACTTTCCTGGTAATCAAATGTAAAAAATAAATAACTTACTAAATAAATAAATAAATATGTTGGTACAAATGATCTCATCCGCAAGGGCTCTTTACTGTTAGTAGGGAAATTGCAGCCCTCTTTTAAAGTATAGCTTGCACTGGTGTTAGGAGGTATTTTTCACAAATCACATATAGAAGGCATAGTCAGGTCACTGTGAATGAAAATATTTTTTGGGTAAATACCTGCATGGAAAAAATCTCCCGTTTTAAAAAATAAAAATGTATAGAGCATCCAAGCCTAATTTTGGGCACACATGTTCAGACAGGATGGCATGCACTTGTCAAGAGCAGAGAAGAGAATTTTTGCAGCAGATATTTTGCAATATTTTGACAAACTAGGCAAGATTTTTGCTATTTAGAAAATTTAACAGTTCACAGATAGCAACATTTGATGCAGCTCTGATGGTTGTTAATGCTAGTAGCATTAATAATAAAGTTTTTTTAACTGGAAAATTTGCTATATTCCCACAAGATTGATGTCATTGTTTGTGAAACATGGTTAAAGAACAATGACTGGAAACCAGTTCTGTCAGGGTATAAATGTTTTTACTGTAACAGACATTCTAACAAAAAATCAGGTGGAGGTGTTATGATAGGGATTAAAGATAGCTATGAGACCTATGATTATTACATGTTCAGTGATAACACCAATACTATAGGCTGTGTAACTGTGACAATAAAGACAACCCTGGAACATACAACAATTGTTGGAGTGTATAGACCAACAAAGAAAGTCAAGTGCTGATAACCTAGAGAAATTCATAGATTTTTTCCCCATGAAACACAGGAGGGAAGAATAATATTAGCTGGGGACTTAAATTTACCAGAAACAGATTGAAATAATATTGATTCGTCAACATTAGTAAGGAAATTATTCACAACATATGTTCAGGAGCAACAACTGCTTCAAATTGTAAAAAAAACACTACCAGGAAATGGAATATACTAGACATTGCTTGTGTTCCTGAAGAAATTACTGTATAGTCAAGTCAAGAGATCACAGATTACTTTTATATCAAAAACTTAATATAGAAATTAGTCCTGATACACTACCTTGGTTCCAAAGTTATCTGTCAAATTGGCAGTTCTGTGTCATAATTCTTTCATTTCTATCTCTCATAGCCATTCAAAAGCAAGGTGTTCCACATTGGTCCATATATGTCCAACTCCTTTTCTCGGTGTACATCAACAAATTACCCCTGGATCTCCCTTATCTTCTTCTCTTACTCTGCTGATGTCTTGGCACTACTCTAGTGCAATCTGATATCTTCATTCTGATCAACCGAATCAATAACAATAAGCTAATATTTAGTTAATCCAAACATGAAAACATGCTTTTAGCACCATGCAAAAACTGAGCAAAATGTACACTACACTACAAATTACCAACCATAACAAGGATACTATTGAAAACACTAATTTCTTTAACTATCTTGGACTCTAACTACATCTCTCCCCCAGCTTCTTCCTTCTCATAGATAACATTAGAAAGAAAATTAACCCACTACTCATCTGGGCCAACAACCCCCCCCCCAAAAAAAAGCTTCCAAAATAGCAATAGGAAAGGGCATTGCATTTTGCTCTCACAACTGGAATACAACCTCCACTAATTGCTTATCCCTGAAAACAAAATCATACTCTCATTCAAGCACTCACCCACTAAATTTGCAGATTCATCACATTCTCACCAAAACAAGAACACCATTGAAAAACACTACAAAAAGTAAAATTGCTCCCAGTTAAACAAAGGTCAGATCTCCTTCTTGGATCACTACATTTCAAACTACTCAAATGTTCTAACAGCAGCCAAACTAATATAATAAAGAAAAAGCATTGTACACAACTATGTCAACTGTATATACATATATGGTGTGATATAATATAAAACAACTATGCTATTAAATGGATATAGAGATACAAATATTTGCAAATTCATTATAATTTAGAGATATGAATTGGCTGCATAAAAGTTCTTGTTCGAAGTAGAGACAAAGATTAAAAGTGTGTGGTACGGAAAATAAGAGAATGCACATTAGAGAAATTAGGAGGTAAAGGTAGATAGGTAATAAAGGTAGGAGTCAGTGTACAGATATGTTGTCTAAAGTCCAAATAAAGTTTTATGTCTATGTGCCCTCTTTGTATTTCTGTGGGAGTTAACTTAGTTTTGATCACCTTATATTATAGGAACAACAACTAGCAGACAGTAGGTAGGTTTTTGATATTTGTTGGAGATGTTTAGAATTATTTTTCACTCTAATTTCTAAAGGAAGGTTAATCCAGAATTTGGCAGTATACATTGCATACAATACATCTCCAAAGTGATAATTACACTTAGTGAAAAAGCTAAACTGAAGGTCTAGCGATCTAAGTTCTTCACTAGGTCTGTAATTAGTAATGATATTATTGATGGAAGGGCATTTATTAGGATGATTAAGCATATTGTAAGCTACTTTCACTTAGACATAGTTCATGATGCAAACTTCAAGCCATTTTAGTTGTTTCAGAGATAGGCAGTAGTTACTTATGAGGCAAGTCAGCAGAAAATTTGGCTGTTTTATTGGAACATTTCTCTAGTTTATGAATAGATAATTTTTGTATGTTAGCAAGGATAGAGCTGCATAAAATAGTCTTAAGTGGTAAAAGAGTTTGGGCAGCTTATGTGAGAGGTGAAATGTATCACCTGACATTATAAAGTGCTGCAGTTTTTTTTAAACGAAAAACATTTTTATTAAATTATCACATATGACATAGGCAATAAGTGTTGCAGGTTTTTGGTTGGTTTTAGTCACAACATCGTTTATATGCTGATTGAGTTTGAGTTGTTATTTTGTGGTTTAGTTGTTCAAATGTATCATTATTGGTTGTGATAATAATCACTTGAGGAGTAAATTTGTTGTAACATTTGGTATAGGATCATACATTTAGTCTGACTAGGATTTAATCTTAATTTTGACTGTGAAAGACAAGCCTCGAGTTTGCAAAAGGTAGCCTGAGTTAGTGTTTGCAGATGAGAGTTAGAAGAGCATATCAGAGTTGAGTTGTCAGCGAACTGAATGATGGACCTAGTTTTAACTATTCTGTGCATGATCTTACTAAGTATATTAAATATTAGGGAATCCAAAGATAGATATTTGGGGGACTCACAGATTTATAGGGAGAAGGGTAAAGCAGAAGTCGTTCCACTTTACTGATTGGGATCTATCTGAAAGAAAACTCTTGAACTAGGCCATTGCAATATTAGAAATGTCTGCATGGGTCAACCTCTGTGATAGGAGTTTATATAAGACTTTATCAAGTGCTTTTGAGAGGTCTATGAAGATGGCAGTGGTTATATTATATTTGAGAAGGAGGTCCTATGCCCAGGTTGAAAACTATGTTGTACTGAAGAGGCAGAAGGCTGTCGGTAATTAATTGACTAAGAAGATCTTTATTTTCCATTTGTGTAGTATTTTGGAGATAGAGGTAGAATTGCTATATGTCAGTAGCTGGAGATTGAATAACATGGCATACTTTGTGGATTAGTATGATCTATGATAGCTTCCACACTTTGGAGACATATTGTTCTGATATCAATATATAAATAAAAATTGATACTGGTCGATTATGAAATGTACAGGGAGCCTACGGTATTCTGATGGAGGCTGGTCTAGGCCAAAACTGGTAGTTTTCAGTTTATATATGTTTTTTTATGTGTTGTGTGGAGCCTAATTGTAGTATGAAATGACCTTCAGCAGTTATGAAGTTGTTTTTGATTTGTACAGATTGATATTGTACAAAAGATCCAGAATTTTTTAAGAAGTGCATTGATTTTGCGGGCATTGCAGAAATTTGACTCATTTGGGATTGAGTTAGAATGTGTTTTATTGGCTAAGTTTATTAGAGGCTTAATAATTTCTCCTGAATGTTTGGGTTCTTGGAACTTACTGTCTGACGTTTATTCAACAGTTTTTCTTTGTGAGCCATGTTATGGATTTTACTTTGCCTTTAACAGTATTACAGGTTTGGAGATCAGGTTGTGTTTGTTTTCCTAGTTTTATCACTTCGAGCCATGAGACTCTTAACAAAGGAGCTAGAGAGTATTTTCTTTTCTTTTTTTGTAGATAGACAAGGTAGTTTAGGATGCTTAAGAGGGTGCAATTAAAGTAAATGACTGCTTCATATAATTTCAGTTGCATAACTAATTCAGAGCTATAGGTAGATTCAGAGAACAATATTTGCAATCTGATCCAAGAGTCAGTGGTGTTTGCAATTGTTTTGGTCTGTGTCAGAAAAATGTAGGTGGGTGGTGATCACTAATGGAGTCAGGAAGAATACCAACATCATAGGTAGAAATTAGAATCTAGTCTAATATATTTCTTTTCTATGTAACTTTATCAATTCTGATTTGTTCAGTAATGAACTGAGTAACGCTACACAAATTATTAGCAGTGTGTGAAAGTTCAGTGCTAGATATTGGTTGTCCCAGGCTAAGTTAACACCTATTAAAATGATTATGTCTTTGCTTTAACTTTAAGGTGACCCAGATCAGTACTTCTTTTAGAGTATCTGTATTGTCTGGACTGTCTTTAATATTATTTTGAGCAATATAGCTAGTTACAATCTGTATGGTGTGGTACATGTTAATTTTCAGGGAGGCAATAAATATTTCTGCTTCTGAGAAAAAAAGATTTATTGTTTACCAGAAATAGTTAATTGAATGTTGTTGGACAGTAGTATTTAGATAACTCTTAGTTCTTTTACACAGACAATCTAGTCATAGTAGGTCATAGTCTGGAGGGAGTATTTGTTCACCTGATATGTTTGGATTAAGAACAGTTTCAATTATAGTTACTATATTAGG
Source organism: Protopterus annectens (assembly GCF_019279795.1). Classification (NCBI taxonomy): domain Eukaryota; kingdom Metazoa; phylum Chordata; order Ceratodontiformes; family Protopteridae; genus Protopterus; species Protopterus annectens. The sequence goes on from NC_056743.1 coordinate 471,903,207, forward strand.
TGTATAGTATTCAGTGCAAGAATGAACTTATTCAACTTGTTGCATAAACTTCTGATGAATACATGACAGATGTTTAGGCTTGAAGGGGGGGGGGGTGTTGTGAAAGATTTGGGAGTTGACAGATTGAGGTGAATGTTATTACAGGGAAGGAGCTGCAGGAATGTACTGTTTTAAGACAAAGATATTATGGTACAATTTGGTACTTGGGAACTGATACCTTTTGAGTGGAATTTTGACTCAGTTAATTTGAACTCTGGCTAATGCTGATGTGACATCCTGACCTCATATAAAAATAGGAAAAAGAGGGGTTCACAGCAATGATGATGACTACATGTATATAGTTTTGTATGTTAACAGATGCCTGTTGTACTGTTAGACTAGGTAGGTTGGACTTTAGAAGTGTATTGTAATAATAGGTAGTATGTGTAGACAGATATGAATAGTGATTATACTGTACAGAACTGGTATTTTTGTGTAAATGCATGAAAGAACAGTGTATCTCGGGGTGGGGGTTATTAAGGCGTGCTATTATTGTAGAAACCACTGTTTATTGTGCACCACAGCCTAAAAGAAGCAGTGCAGAGGGCTGGATGTGTTCTGTGAAGGATAACTTCTGCATGCGGTATCTATTTCTAGGGAGCTGTGCAGTTGTGCAGCAGATAGGCAGATTAAAAGAAATATTTAGGAAGGCACCAGGGTAACGACACAGAAATGGGCATGAAGGAAGTAGAAAATAGCCCTGAAGAGCAACTTTAATAAATGTGGAAGACATTGAGGGTAAATGGTTTGGAGCAGTAGGCAAATGGATGGTTTGGAGCAGTGGACAAATGGATGAGAAAGTGGTGGGAGGCATTTTCTGGTAGTCTTGTATCTTTTTTGTGTACTTTATAAGGCAAGTCAAATGGGGTGCACTAAGCAGTGGAGAACAATACCACAGGGGATAAGGAAGGGAGCAACATGTCACGGATGCACATGCAAGTAGTAGTGCAAGCATAGGTCCAGAAGGTCGGGGAGCATGTCAAGAGGTGAGACCCAAGGAGGTGTATATATACTGTTTAGCTGATCCTTCTTCCTCAGTACTGTCTGTGTAGGGCTAGACAGCTCTTAGATGGCTCAGTAGCCTTATGTTTTACCATTTAAAACAAGCATCCAATAATGAAACTGCAAGTGTACAGATAAAATGCATATTATCAACACAAATAGCAAGCTGCAGACACCAGAATACTCACTACTAGAGGACTTAACATTTATTACATTAAAGCAGCAGACACTGGAACAAATAGCACAGCTATAGGTTAGCATTCCTCCCTGAAGCATCTGGAAACAATGCATGAAAAATGCATACTAATGTAGCAACTACAGTCCAATAGTATTCATTCTAACTCAGAGCCAAGTCTGCATTTTTGCTAGCTGTTACATTTTTGAACTAGTCAGTATACAAATACAATTTCTAATGCTAGAAATAGTGTCTAGTGTCTTAGCGTGGATAACCTTTTCTTTTAGGTTTACTCAAGTCTATGAGTGTAGCTGTCATTTTGGTATTTTTCTTCTTATTAGGAGGGTAAAACTTCAATATTTGAAGGTGTACATAGTTTTGTGTGTTAATGTTAAGTTAATAGATTTTTAGGGCATTATTGTGGGTGTGTTTTTTTTTTTGTTTGAAGGCTTTCAAGTTCAACCTAAACAGTGCATGCATGTAACACAAAAGTTGGAAGTAGACATTTACCAAAAAAGTTGTTATACATAAAAGGTGGGAATAATAACTTTCTAATACAATGATGCTTTCTGTAATGTCTTTATTAAAAATGTAGAGTGCAAATAGCTATGCTACAGGAGACACACTTGGAAAGAATTGAACATGTGAATTTGTTAAATAAAGGTTTTCAGGATGGTTATTCAGTGGAATACTTGGGACAAAGGAAATAGGAGTACTTATATTAATTGCAAGAGGAGCTCCAATAGTGATACAAGAGGATAAAAAAGATAATAATAGTAGATCTGTAGTACTAAGGGGCTACTGGCAAAGGGGGAGGATCACACTGGCATGTATTTATATTCCATCTAAAACTGCTGTAATGGAGCTTAATAAAATTCTGGGAGAAATAAGCATCTTTCAGCAAGGAATATTACTTATAGGCGAGGAATGGAATTTGACTTGGAGCAGTTAAGATGTGTCTAGGGAGACCAGAAGGGAAAGTATAACAAAGGAAGGTAGACTTTTGAAGACATTTATGGATATTTGGCATGGAAGATGTGAATTCAGTACTAGGGGGTTAGAAGTGAATTTACATATTATTCCCCAAGATACAAAAACTGGGCTAGGATAGACAGAATTTACATTTTATAAGAACATGTGCATTTAATTGAAGGTCTTGATAATGCATGCAATAACTATTTAAGATCATATGCCAATAATAACTTAAATAAAAACACAGGGTACTGGAAAAAATGAGATACTGGCACTTTCCCACTTATCTGTTAAAAAGAGAGGAATTTATGGAGTCGGTAGTGGAAATTATTCAGGAGCCATTAGAGAAGACAGAACTTTCTTCTGAAAATATAGCTATGGAGTAGGATAAAATTAAAGTAGAGTTTAAAAATAGGGAAGAAATAAAAGAAAAGGAGATACGGTTAAGAAGTAACAAGAATTATTTTGAGGGACTGACAGATGTTAAAATATTGCAGAATAGAGGGGATCACAAAGAACAAGAAGAGGATCAACTGCAGAATGCTAAGCAGGCTAAACAGAAAATAAGGGATTACCTCAATAGTATGCATGAGTTTATAAAGACTGCTGTAAAGCAACTGTTTTTTTTTTATAATAACTCTAGAACAGAAAAAAATTTAGCATGACAACTCAGGCTACAGAAAGTAGAAAGGGCAGTCACCAAGCTTAGGGAGCCTATAACAAGGAAGATAAAAAGAGATCCTGTAGAGGTGTTAGAAAGATTTTGGAAATTCTATGAAAGTCTGTATAAAGCAGATAAATATGGAAATCAAGAAAAGGTACACAAAGAAATGTTTATCGAATAATTAAATATGCCAAGGTTAGAGGTAGATGAGGCTCAATTACTAATAGTTAGGATAGGAGGAGAGGAGATAAAAATGGCTATGCATAACCAATCTAAAGGAAAGTCCGCAGGTATAGATAGTATTCCTGTAGAAGTTTGTAAGCTAGGAGGGAAAAAACTGATAAAGATCTAGAAGATTTTTTAATGGTATTTTAAGAGGAAGAGAAGTGCCAACATCCTGGGAGAAAGTGGTGGTAGTTGTAATGCCTAAAGAGGGTAAAAAGCCATTAGATCCAGCTTCATACAGGCCTATTTCAATACTAAACCATGATTATATAGTGTTTATATTTATAATGGCTAAAAGAATGGCAAAAGTGATGCCCAAACTGATAGATATGGATAAAAATGGTTTTGTAGAGGGGAGGTAAACATTTGAAAACATTAACAGAACATTGATGATTCAAAGTGAAGCAGAATGCAATAAAATGCCAGTGTTGTTGGTGAGTCTTGATGCAGAGAAAGCATTTGACAGAGTAATCTGGGACTTTATGAAGAGAGCAATAGAAGCATTTGCATTCCTAATAAAATTATAGGTTGATTAAGAGGATATACGAGGGATCGGATGCAAGAATTAAAGTGGCTGATGTCTTCTCTGATAATTTCTGCCAGGGGTGTCCACTTTCTCCTTTGTTGTTTGTGTTATATTTAGAACCATTGGCAAAGAAAATAAGGGACTCAGAAATTCAAGGATGTAATTGATATGGTAAAAAAAAAGCTGGCTCTATTTGCAGATGATATTATTTTAGATGTAATAAAACCAGAAAAGGACATTTCAGTGCTGTGGAACATTTTAAGACAGTTTCAAATCTTTTGGGGATACAAAATTAAAGAAACTAAAACAAAGACTATAGTGGTAAATTATGTACCCACACATGAATTGGTTTGGCAATATCCATATTTATAGGGATATGATAAAATTAAGTGTTTAGGAGTATGGATTAAAAATGGTTCCAGTGTGGCAGCTAAGGATATGTGGGAAGAAACTAAACAAAAAAAACTATACAAAAACTGAGAAACTGGAAGCCCTTTTACATGGATATGAATAGTAAGATATAAGCAGTTAGATGTTGTGGATAGCAATTAATAATGAGCTGAAGGATTTTATCTGAGAGGAGAAGATGGCAAGAGTCAAGTGGGATAAGATGATTCTTCCTAAAGAACAAGATGGATTGGGATTACCCAATTTTTATGAATATTTCAGAGCTATACAGTTAAGGCTCCTACACATAGCACAAGCAGAAACCTATAATTCAAAGTGGAAATGGATGATGATGATGAAACAGGGGGTAAGCTCAAGAAACAAGGAGAGACTGGGATTTTGGATGCAGACCTTAAAGGAAAATAACAATAATCATAAAAAATATTATATTCATAAAGTAGCAGAAAATATTCTAAGAACTAAGCCAATACAGGAATGGAGAAATGAGATTCTGCTTATAGGGATGACTATAATTAGGGATACAGACAATAGGCAAGGAGGGGTTGCAATTTACTGGAGAAAACCGGCAAAGGAACCAAGGTATTGGGAGCAAATAACTACAGAGGAGAAGGTAATGTGGGAAGACACCAAGAATAACCAAGAAGGACTGTAGGTTAGTGATTGCCTTCGTTATCAAGAATTGATATCAGATTATTGGCAAAGAGAAAGAAATAGGGTCTTCAAAATGAAAGACCAGCACTTGTGGAGTTTTTAGTAGAATCTAGAACAGAAGTTGCTGTTGAAGGAATAATTACTACATCATATAAAATATTGCATGATAACTCTAAGATTAAATAAGAGAAGGTTAGAAGGGAATGGGAAGAGAGATTGGATAAGCAAGTCACAAATAAACAATTGGGGATATATGAATGTTTCCTAAATATGCAACAAAATATAGAAGATTTGAGATTTTTGCTTGGAAATATTTACATAGATCTTTTATACCCCAGGTAGACTCCACATAATTTTTCTCAAGTAGACAGTAAATGTTAGAGGTGTAATGAGGATGAAAGAGGTAATCAGGGACATGTTTTCTGTTAGTGTAATAAGTTGGCAGACTTTAAAGATTCTCTGCAGACTACTCTATCAGAGATACTAGGTAAGCAAATCAAAGTCTAAACCAACTGTACTAGAAGAAGTGAACATATTAACAGAGATAAAATAACTGGAGCTGGGATTTTTACAAACAGGTAGGAACAAATTACATAGGAAAAATGGGAATTGTGGGAACAATACATACAGAGGAGGAATGAGGTTTAAAAGAAGGCAGGATTTGAATGTGTTATGTAACATTTCACTGATAATGATTGGGTAGATTATAAGTGATGTATAATGCTTGCAACTAAAATGATGTCAATTTGGCTTGTGATGTAAAATGCTTGCAACTAAGATTATGTCAGTATATGGTTTGTTTTCATTCATATAAATGTATGATTGCCTATGTCATAAGTGATAATTTAATGAAGACGTTTCTTGTTAAAAAAGACCTTTTAAAACAAAGAAAAACTGCATTTGTTAGTTAAAAATATGGTTTGTTTTCATTTATATAAATGTATGATTGCCTATGTCATAAGTGATAATTTAAAACGATGTTTCTTGTTTAAAAAAAGACCAAGAGAAAGAGAAACTCCAAGGAAGATAGGGAAGGAGAGAAAAAGGAAGGCAATAGAGGACAGAATGGAAACAACATAATAATACCCATTTGTTAATCAGGTAGGCATACTGGACATGCAGTTTTTTTTAAGAGGCAACCCAGGAGAAATGTCTGGGTAAGTAATTAGTTCAAGGTTACACAGTAGGCTAATAAGGGCTTAAGGGAATCAAACTCCGTACCACAAGAACTACAGCTCACAGCCTTAACTTTCTGTGTCAACTGCTAGATGTTGAAGTGAAAGTTATAATGACATGTAGATAATACGTGATGGGGTCATCAACAAAGATAAGGAAATACATTTTTAAACTCATTTAATAAACAAGAATTTTGAGAACCATCTAATAATCAAATATTTTGAGAGCCGTTGTGTAGGTAATCTCTGAAATAAGAAACTAGACAGAAGATTGATGAATATTGCTGTTTACTAACAAAGAAATGCTTAGAGCTGTGTAGACACTAAGTACATATACAAATTTTAACAATATCAGTGTTGCTTTTAAGGTGAGACATTTTTTTATAACTCAAAAGCCCAAAAGTCTAGTCATATAGCTGCATATCACTCCAGAGCCACAGGTTACATAGGTTCATAGATCAGTGTTTGACTAATTGCCTTTGTAGGCTGTTTGAAGCCTAAACAATTACCCCATGCTAGAATCAAAGCCTGCACCTTGTGTCTGTAAGGTAAACACCTTAACCATTATGGCAACCTCCCAACAGGCTTCTAAGGGAGGCACTGACAATGTGGGCAGATAGGTAGATAGGGGAAAATGGCATAAGAAGGCCAGTGAACACAAAGAAGATAGAGTGATAACTGAGCAGAAACAGTAAGGTAAATGAAAATGTGGACCAGCAGCAAGAGAGGATGGGATATGGAAAATAAATGATAGCTGTATAACAGGAGTATAACAGGAGAGTAGTGATGATGGGGGGGGGGTCCTACGTCTGCCCGAGGGTGACTAGACCATTCTGTGATCTAGGGTATGCAAAGAATACAGTTTGAACAGGGTTAGTGACCTAAAACAGTTTAAACAAAAGTCAATGTCTGAAGCCAGAAAGGGGATAATTCTCTATGTAGGTCTGTGCAGAAGTGATGTGTGATACACGATCTGTGCATTAGTGCTCCAGTGGCAAAGACTGATAATGTAACAGTATGGTCCATGATGATCATTGAAGAGGAAAAACAACCCTCACCACAAAGGCCAGAGTCTAATATCTTAGGGGAGGGACTGAATGTTTGAAGAAACACATTAGTAAGAAATGGTCTTGGAAAGTACATAAGTAGATGGGCAGTGAGATATAAAACAAGGTGTTGTTAGCGTAGGTGACAGAAAATTACTTGAGAATAGTAGCAAAGATAAGCAAAATGATAAAACCAGTATGGTTCACTGGAGATGTGAAACTAGGTATTAATGACAAGAAAGAGGAAATACAGAAAATGGATGTATAAGGATGTAGGCCTAAGATAAAGTAAGAAAAGAGGGAACAAAGTGTATTAGGAAGAGTGAAGATGGAATTAAAAAATGCTATTGTCAAGAATAAAGTATGAAAATAGCTTTCTTTAGGTAGCAGAAGATAGTAAGGAGGCAGGTATGAAAACAAGTGAACTTGCTACAGAAGATCAGAAGTATAAAGAGGCTAAGGAATAAACTAGAATATGAAATAAATACTTCTCATCGGTGTTTAAGAGAAAGAGGACAGATTAAGAGTCTGAAAGAGGACAAATTAACAGTCTGACAGGGCAAGACCACAGAGTGGCATTGGTGAACAGATGAAGTGATTACAGCCAAGGAAGTACGACTGATTATTTTATTGTTTGTTAATGGCAAAGTCCAAATGGACATGAAACCTTTTTTCAGGTGGAAGCCATGGAAGAAAAGCACTACACAAATAACACAAACTGAAATGCATTTTCATCCCACATGCACATTGTGGCCAAGCTACATGCCTTATGCAAGATACCATATACAAAATACAAATTATTTCAAAATCCTACAAAATAATTCCAGATGTGACATTAGTACATAATAAAAGAAATTGTAAGACTTCATTCAGACATAGAACTCTGCATTTAACTTGATGAATCCTGAACAATGAGGGAGTGGCATTAATTAATACCTTTCTTTCCTGAAATATTTTAAGCCAGGAAGCAACTTGCTTCCTGAGAGCTTTGTTCCAAAATCCTCCACTGAAACCATATTTCATAAGATTTACAGTATCTGATAAATCGTATAAGTTACAAAAAAATGTAAAAGCTCTTCAGAAGACAGTTGACTATACATCGGTGGTAGCATCTGTCCTGCAGATACTGATTTTCTGTAACACATATACGAAAACTGTATTTTATGTGTCATAAATTACTAGCATTAATTATGATCAAACAAATGTTTATATCTCTGTAAATGTGCAAGACAGATAAAAGATGTCAATGGCAGAACTGTTCACCTTTTTAAAAGCTTTATAATGATATATGACAAGACGGGATAGGATACTGCAGTTTTGTGATATTGAAAAATCTATGCAAAATATGCATAAAATAGCTTCACAAAAATGTCAAAGCAACATTAATAAACAAACTATATGTGTTAAATGTTACATATCAGTGGCGACATTGTGAACTTTAATATTTTGTATCTGACGGCACTATTTGTTCATTTGTAGGTCGCCCAATGCAGTTATGAAAAATATAGGTAATAGTCATAACTGCTTTACCAAACACATTTATTTCTCATAATATTCACATAACCCATCATGTTTTAATGTATTTTTTTCCTTACTAACAGCCAGTACTTGCATACATCAGTCATAGCATGACAGTACCACACTCTATATTTGCACTATTAAAGTTGTTGTTGTCTTTCGGCTTTTCCCAGTTAGGGGTCGCCACAGCGGAACTCCGGTCCGCTAATGATTGGCAGTAGATTTTCACGAACGCCGAAGTGCCAGCTTGACATTCGACCTTCAGCAAAGGCACGCCCATTTACTTATGTCTTTCGAATGCCCACCCAACCGTGGGGAGGACATGCAGACTCCACACAGAAGGCACTCCCCGCACTCCAGCTGAGAATCGAACGGGAGAACCTCTTGCTGTGAGGCAACAATTAAAGTAAACATAGAAAATCTCATGTTTTTTATAACATTTTGGAAACACTTCTTTAATAACTCCAGTTCTGCAGAACTCATGCTGACCATTTCACTATGCATGCTTAGCAAATAATGTTGGCTTGTAGATGCCACCTTACTGCCTCACTTTTAATATGCATATTTACAAAGACTTCTGAAGTTAGGCTTTGGAAACATTGACAAGTTTACTCATTTCAGGAGTATGGAGAAGTCTCCTATAAAGTCAAATATACCCACACAGGATGCATAGGAACTCTGCTTTCCCGAAGAGTATACTCTTTTAGGAAGCAATGAGTTAATATATAGTTAACATACAGGTATGTTTAATCTATGCAATATTCTGAATACTATGGGAGAAACAGCAAAATTTTAGGAAGGTTGACTTAATATTTGATAATATGGTATGTGCTACACTTATTAAAGAAAAACTCCACCTTAGAACTAAAAACATCTATTTTTTCACACCATCTTTGTTTTCTGATCTATTTTAACACCTCAAAATTATTCTGAGTATTTCTTATTGAATTTGAATAGGTTTTTCCACAAATGGCTGCCAGTGGGGCTTAACATATCAATGCAATCTTGTTTTTCTTCAACCACTTCTCTTCCGCATAATCCATTTCAAGTCTGCTTTATACGAGTCATGTTAGACAAAAGGAAGTCGTGATGTATTCCAGTCCCACTAACACATAACAGGATTGGTGTCAGGCACTGTTATATTATGCACCTTCTTTAATAGGACTGTAACAGGACGGCTTCTTCTTTTCCTGGAACAAACCTCATTTATGTTTGTCTCAGAGCCCGTTTTACACTACACTAAGGAGTTATACAGCTGCAACTAAAAATGTAGCTAAATTTCAGGCCTTTGTTCAAAGTATCCTTTTGTAGTCCAAGATAAATTGACCTTCCCCTCCTCCCACACTATTTCTGAGCTGTCAGAACTGTCACTGCACTTAGAGATCCCTGCAGTTTCATATGCAACAGTTGCTACTGGGAAGGAAGGGTTTTTTAATGATTCTGTTCCCCAGTGTCTGCAGTAGATAGCTTTTTATTTTTTTTTACCTGCATGTTATAGAAAATACTTTATTTTCATTTGTTTTATAACTAATGTTATGTTCTTTTTTACCCTTACTAAGTAAGTCTACAATAAAATATGACCAAATTTATTTTCTTTAACTTTGGATAACTATTTTTTTCTGAGGCACAGATGTCTTACAGAATTATATTTTTATCTTTTCTTCCTATGTTACTCATATAGTGATTTATTAAAGTACAGGAAAATCACTCTTCTATAAACCTGATTCCTTGATAATGACAAAGTAAAATTAAGGGACAAGGAATGATTCTATTCCCCAGTTCCTGCAGTGGGAAGTTTTTTTTTTTTTGGGGGGGGGGTGAATATTGTAGGAAATTCTTTATCAGTTGCATTTGTTTTATAACTAATGTTATGTTCTTTCTTTCCCCTTACTATGCTCTTCTGTAATTCCACAGTCAAATATTCTCAATTTTCTATTCCTTACCTTGGGATGACTTATTTTTCAGCACAGATGTCTACTGGCATTATGTTTTTCTCTTTTTGTGTTGCTCATTGTGACAAATGGAGGCACTGCTAGCCCAGTTATCTGGAATTTTGTAAATAATTCTATGTCATTTGTGAATATCAACATGATTCATATGCTTGTGTTACAAATGTATTAGAACTGCATGTTATGTGTATATCAAACTGCTGGTACAGAAGAGTGTGTTGAAAGGGTTTGTAAAGTACTGAGCTTAAAGATGTATGCACAGTGTACCCTTCTGGAAAAGAACAGAAATGTATATACACCATTGTAACTGTGTAAATGTATATAGTTTAACAGTAGAAACTGGAACATAGATGGTTAACTTGCAAAACTTCAGAAAAACTGTTGAAATTAAATTATTTTATAGCTGTGCCATAAAAGATGGTTTCAATGCAGCAAGGAGACATGATGTCTAAAACTAAGGCGCCTTCTGCATTGCCTTGTACGTGTTTTATTGTTTTTATGTCTTCCAGCAGCTGCAAAGATCTGAGGACTATGTATTTTTCATAGAGAGATGCTAAATGCTGGCAGTTTCGAGCAATGGAGGTTTAGCTTGGGAGCTAAAGTCAGATGACAAGAAGTGATGTCATCTTGCAAGCTAACACAGCAGTAATATATGATATTAATTTAAGAAGTCTCTGAGGGAGAGACAGGGTATTTTGTATTTTGTCTTTGACCTGACAGCATCAGCTGGAAAACCCACCCACCACATCTGCCTGCTTGTGCTTCAAGTAAGTTATTTAAAGTACAATAATTTCTCTTAGATACAATCAGGAATCTAGTAAAGTACAGATTGATGTTTTCTTTATTCATTTGAGACTGTCCTGCAAAGTTGTTTTAAATATTTCCTGTGATTTTGAACTCTGATATAACTGTGAATGTTTATTGAGTACTTTCTTGTTCTTTTATTATTTATTATTAAATATGTTTAAACCTGTCATTATGTTTGATATTTGTGAGACATATTTAAGTTCTGGGAGTACTTGCATATTTATTTGGTGACACTGTGTAGGCCGCTCTTAATAGCCTTCCGCTTAGTCAAACTACCATTTGGATTAATAGTAACATTACACAGTAGGACTGGACACCCTTTGTTAAGGGCCTTAAAGTAGCTGATAAGGAGTGACTGCTGTCAGGCAAAACTACCTTATAGTCTGGGCAGAAGGGGGCATAGCTAGTAAATCTGTGCCAGCCTTTCCCAGATGTGTGTGCGTGTATAAATCAAAATTCAAAGTGTGTGTGTGTGTGTGTGTGTGTGTGTGTGTGTGTGTGTGTGTGTGTGTGTGTGTGTGTGTGTGTGTGTGTGTGTGTGTGTGTGTGTGTGAGCTACTTGAGCACTGACACAAAGCACTGGTTGGACAGAGAGGGTTTTGGAGGTCTTGGTTTGGTCACTCAGCTGAGATCTCAACTCTATAGCTGTGGCAGTGTGGAGTCTTATTGGGGATCTGGAGAAAGTCGGAGAAACCAGCCCCAGGTGGACTGTGGTCTTTGTGTGCTCTTAAGGGAAATTGCACTTCACTGTGTGTGTGTGTGTGTGTGTACTTGTCATCCTCCAAGTGTGTACGTCCCCCACTGTTGCCAGTTGTGAAGATTGAGGCTCCTTGATTACTGGAACAGTGGTGGGGCGTCACACTCATTAACTGATTTGTTAATGTACAACACAATCACTCTTCAGCAAAATTGACTCCTTGATAATGACACAAGCACTACTTATGCTATTTAGGCTCTGCAAGACTTAGAAATTACTTTGTGTTTTTTTTTTGGAAACTGCACTCCTAATGCTTACAACCATCAGTCAATTGAAACATGCAGCCATTCCTCTAACTGAACTTGTGATATGTCTGGCAGTACCTGTACAGAATAAAGTCCTGCTTCCAGTGATAAGTGTACATGGTTTGAATCTTTCATTTTCCTACTTTCCGACCTTGAACAAGTAATTTAACCAGGCAATACTTTATGGCACCTGAGAATCTGGGCTATACTCTCTAATGGTCTAATGGACTGAATGCTTAGAAACTTTGTATGAACCTATGCCCCTATCCCTTTATTCTTTTTTTCAGTACACATCGTAACTATCACAGTACTGTTTCTGTGCTATGCTTCTTCAGTCTGTTATTAGCTATGGTGGTTGTCAGTTCAGTAAGTGTCCAAAGAAATCCATAGCTTTTCACTGCAAGTTAATTTTTTCTGTAATGTTTTTTTTCCATCGATGCAGTGATTGATGTGTTTAATGTACAAGACATTTCCTTTATGCTGTATCTTTTCATGCTCCATTCCACTTTCCCTCAGTTGAACACAATTATATTATCAATGATATTCTCTTGCTAATGTAATCTTTTACATTTGTTTGTCATCTGTGTATGTTTTGCCTTTTGCATTTTCCCCTTTTACTGTCTGCTCAGTAATAATCTCTTGTGAAATGATGCGCATAGTTAACTTAAGAATATTTACTGCTACTATTGAATGGCAGTCTTCTCACCACCCACTAATATGTCTCTCTGCCCCAGGCAAACTCCACAGTTGTTGGACTAGAAAACAATAGTTTGGTGACCATTACAAACACTGGCAATGCCAATGAGACAAGCACAAATGGCTGTCAAATAAAGATGCTCCGTTCACAATATGTTACACATATGCCTGCATTTTCCCTTGTATAGTAGGAAGAAAGGCACAGCACAAATTAAAGAATGTCTGCTCTTCATCTATTTTCTCCACCAACTGCACAGTCTTAGGAAGCACAGTATATTGTTAATACACTTAATATTTTTAGGAACCATGTAGTGTACTTTGTCAGCCCATTTTCTCCCATTTTTCCCAGTGTTGCACAGGAAATGCTGCCTCAGCTTGACTCCTTACTTTTATAAACTTCAGCAGCCAGTAGTGTAGCTGCGGGGTGTGTGTGTGTGTGTGTGTGTGTGTGTGTGTGTGTGTGTGTGTGTGTGTGTGTGTGTGTGTGTGTGTGTGTGTGTGTGTGTGTGTGTGTGTGTGTGTGTGTGTGTGTGTAGGTAGTCTGGCCCTGGTGGCACTTTTTAAGAGTGGTTCTTTTGGTCTACTCATGACCAAATAGAGTAACATTTTGATAACTAATTTCGTAGCCCGTGGGTGGTGAGAGGTGGAAAGGTGCAAGTTATTTTTTATTAAGGCGTATAATGAAATAGACTTTGACAATGTCATCGATGATTTTGCTAATAGAAAAGCAAGGAAAATAACATTGTAAAATTCTGTAATTAATTTTTGCACTAAAGAAATAAACATAGTGCCTTTATTTTTTCATTCTACTTTGTTTTCACTTTTTGTCTAAGTATGCATGATGTATATTTTGTTGTTTTTTTTCCATGAGTTAAGGGAGGCAAACTCAAGGACTACCCTGGGCAGCACAAACTATAGCTACACCACTGATTTCAGCTACATCTTGTCTGTTCTTTGCACTGTGCTTTTAGTCTTCCCATTCAGTTCATATGTCAGATGTTTTATTAACATAGCACTCCTTACCATATTTACATATGTAATGAATGAATGCCACACTCAAGGACCCTAAGATTAATAAACTGGTTAATGAAAAAGTGAGTGTTTGGTTTCCTTCTGTCTGTGTTTCACTCTTTCTTTGCTTGGTAGTTTAGCCATACTTTACTTCACCTGTACTTAGTCCTGGATTATGTGTCTGGTTTATATGGAACTGAAAATTGTAAGTGGCCTGTTTAGTTTTTCAGTAGCACAGGATTTCAGACTAAAACGGAAATAGAAATAGCAGGCCTAACATACATGTGAGCCTGGAGCTAAAGCCGTATCAGTCTTGTTGTTTATTTACTTACTTATTTACCTTTTTAAAAGGTAACTCCAACTGAAAAATAAAATTCCTTTTCAATGGACAATCATACATATGCAAAGTTATTATGAAAAATGTGCAAAACATCTGCTAAAGCAAAAGCATTTATAACTTTATAAGAGAGGCATTTGAAGATTTAAAACAATGAACCAACTGCACTGTGCAATATGCATACATTAAAATGAGTCTATTATACCAAATTAATAGAAAGACAGTTTTGGTGGTTGCACTGTACAATACAGATACTATAAAGGATTTTGTTTTACATGAAAAAGTTACCTAACTACAGATTGGGAGGTGAAGTGTCACTGGTTGTATATGTGTGCTTGTGCAAACACACACACACACACACACACACACACACACACACACACACACACACACACACACACTATTTTTTCATTATCTACACACTCATAGGCTTTGATGTACGTTGTGTGCTACATACATGTACTTTTCCTAATGTTTTTATTGAAAGGGCACATACCACATGCATGCTAAAGTAAATTCAGCTGTATATTGTGGTTGTCATCAATGGTTACATTTCCTTTGTATTCTAGAAAATGCTCATGCATTCCACCTGGGCAAGGGCTAACTCAAAAGTTAGTGGAAGATATCTCTTCTTATGGATCTGTACACCAGATATGCATCCTCGTCTGGTAGAATGTCACAAGAAAGCATAAAATACATTCTTATAAACATTATCAGTGCATCTAGTGGATAGGGTTGCCATCTGTTTCACTTCCTGCAGAGAAGTCTCCTGATTTGGACAGTTATGACCGTGGGGGTGTGGGCAGGCATATTGAAAATTATAAATTTGTTGATACGTTAAAAGAATTACAAGAAAAATATTTTCTGACTTTTCTGTAAACGTCATACTACATTTAAGTCATTTTAATACATAAGTAGTATAAACAACCAACATTTAAAGCTTAGCATTTCAATATTGTGATGCTGCTTATGTACATTTGTCAGAAGATGTGACAACTGGCTTGGACATGAATAATCTAATTGCTTTGTTTTGCTGTGAAAGGCATGGCTACATTAGAAGCAGATGTAAATCAGTGTAAGTTTTCTTATAATCTTCAATAAAGACAGCTGAAATAAGTTTCACACCTCTCCATCTTTTTTATAGCAGCTGCCAAGCTTCTATCAGCAGGACTAAATGCCCATATAAAATTGTCAACAATAGCTGACAAGGGTAAAATGCAAATTTCTCTGTGTCTGTGATATGTCATGCAGGTAGAGACAAAGTCCTCTGCAACGTATATGAGAAGTTAAGCTTTAAAAAAGTGGGCAAACTTTTCCTTTCTTTTATTCAAAGGCAAGGACATAAAAGTTTTATAAAGTACAAGCAGGTTTGTGGTACCTACACAATACTTAAACCATATTGTAGGGAGAAAAATAACCTAAGGCTTGAGTTAAACTGTATTTGAAGGTGGAGCATTCCTTTAAGTTACCTAAAAGCTTGTTGCATGCAGTTTGAGGGAGAAAAGGTAGGGTGGTTGAGTAAGCAATGGTGATAGTGAGTTAAATGTAGTGTTATGGTACTGTAAGCTAAGAAGTAGTGCAAAGGTGTAAACTACAAAAAAGGTGCAGCCATGAATGAGGAAAGAATAGGGCAAGCTATAGATACTAGGGTCTATAGATATAGCTGTACCTATGTATCTACAGATATACCTATAGATATAGGTGAGTATTGCAAGAGGAGTTTGGTTATGTTAGGTAACGCTTTAGAGCAGCACTAGGTTGTAGTCACAATTATACCTGGATGTATAAGTGATTAGAAATGGAGTACATTAGTCTGACGGATAAAACTAGCTCATATGAAAGTAGAATAGAATGTTTCAGCCAGGAGTATAACAGTGCTAGAACCATGAGTCATGGAGCTGTTTAGATTGTCCCTTATGCATTCCAGGACCTGGAGACATGGCTGGAATAGAAAGCATCACCAGCTGGGTTACTGAACTTCTGAAATGTGGAGATGTTTGCCACTAGAGTACAGGGGGTTGTTAGGAGAGTACGGCTGTAGCTTTGTGACTATAGCAGGGCATTTTTTGAGTAATTAACTAGATTATGTGCTACTTGTGGAGGAAGTAAGGTAGTTCTACCCAGTTAAGGTATCTAAGGGTGATGCAGTGATTCGAGGTGAATGGTTTAGTGGATGCATACTTAGTTATTTTGCTGTGGTACTGCTCCAGTTTGTTCTTTTGTGTGGACTGCAGGCTGATGAACATCGAAGAAGCAGATAAGAGTGTGGGACGTGAGGCTACAATTATTTTATTACTTTCAATGAGGCAGTGTTTCGCTCTTTTATCTAGATTTAGGAGATCGGTTATTAGTAGATTTTTTGACTGCTTGTTGACTATACAAGTCAAATTTAATATTATCATTTATTGTGATTTAGTATTTGAGACTACATTTGTTATTGTGTTGCTGGTGAAAGTGATTTTGATGTTGTTTTGCAGTTAGTATGGATATTAGGAGTGAAAAGGAGTAGCTTTGTCTTTATTTACAGTGAGATTTGGTTTGACTAGCCAAATTCTGATGTAGGTGAAGGAATCCTGTGTGAGTTGTTGGAGGTGAATAAGATTTGGGGCCAAGCGTATAAGAATCATTAGCATACTGGATTAGATTGGCATGTTTTGAAGCAGACTGTAAATTGCTAATGATTATGTTGAACACGAGGGGCCCAATTACATATCCTTGGGGAACACCCACAGAAACTGGTAGGAATGTGGAGTAGCTTGACTGCCATTTAATTGCTTGTGATCTGTCTGATAGGTAGCTTTGGAACCAAATGAGAGTGGATTGGGATAGGCCTAAGCTTTCCAGTTGATGCAGTAGCTTATCATGTGAGATTGTGACAAAGGTTTTTGATAAGTCTACGAGTAGTGCAGACATAATAATATCTGGTTGCATTTTTGATTACGTGTATTTATAAAGTTTAGTAGAGCAGTTGCAGTGTTGTGGTTTGGTCTAAGACTGTGTTGTGTAAGGAGGTTGTTGTCTTGGATATGTTTAAGTAATTTGAATGTGGATACACTTTTCAAAGATTTTGAAAAAAAAGGTTGGAAATTTGGTTATTGGACTATTGTTAGAGAGTTTAGTTGTGTTGTCACTTTTAGGTAAGATATAGAATTTCTTCCAAAGACTAGGAACATAGGATTCTTGAACATATCTATTTATTAGAATAGAAATGGGGTAGGCTGTTGCTTCAGCAGCCATTTTCAGGGAGTTGTCTGGTACATTTTCAATAGCTAAGGTGGTGAGTTTTAATTTGAGGATATACTTATTGCAGTTGTTTGAAATAGGGCTGTGATGAAAGGTGGTACTGTCAGCACAGCTAGCTGGAATTTTGTAAATAATTATATGTCATTTGTGAATATCAAACTAATTTATAGAGGATGCTGGTGTTACAAATGTTTAGAACTGTATGTTATATAAGATGCTTGTGTTACAAATGTATTAGAACTGCATGTCATGTGTATATCAAACTGCTTTGTACAGATGTTTGTGTTGAAAAGGTATTTGTAAAGTGTTTGTGTTTAAAATTTAACCACAGTGTGCCCTACTGGAAGAGAACAGAAATGTGCATGCACTGGTCTAACTGTTTAAATGTATATGTTAACAGAGGAAAACGGAGGGTTAACCTCAGTCCAGCAAACTTTAGAAAAATTTCTGAAATTAAATTACTTTATAGGCTATGCCATAAAGTGGTTTCAATGCAGCTAGAGACACAAAATCTGCACTAGGCACCTTTCTCCATTGTCTTTGGAATGAACTAATTGCTACTTTGGAAGCATGAAGGAATACATTTTTTGTATGACTTCCAACATCTGCCAAAGATCTGAGCAAAAGCCCTTGTCTGTGTATATTTACAGGTAGATGCTAAATGCTGCCAGTTTCTAGCAGTGGGGGGTTTGCCTGGGAACTGGAAATCAGATGACCAGAAATTATGTCATTCTGCAAGCTATCCCAGCAGTAATATTTTAAATATTATTTTTAGAAGTCTCTCAGTGAGACAGGGCATTCTGTCTTGGACCTGACAACAACAACAGGAAGCACCATTCTCCACATATGCCTTGCTCTAAGTAAGTTATTAGGGTATTGTAACTCTCTTAGATACTGTCAGCAATATAGAGAAGCTTAGTTTATATTTTGTTTTTCTTTATTTGTGTGAGCCTGTACTGCAATGTTGTTTTAAATATTTCCTGTGATTCTGAACTCTGATGTCACTGGTAATATATATTTAGTATTGTCTTGTTCTTTTATTATTTATTATTAAATACATTCAGATCTTTCATTGTGACTGATCTATGTAGAGATATTTAAGTTTTGAGATTACTTGCATATTTATTTGGTGACACTGTGTGGGCCACTCCTAACAGCCTTGCTCTTGGTCAAACTACCATTTGTATTAGTATTAATATTACTCAGTAAGATTGGATGCCCTTTGTTAAGGGCCCTAAAGTAGCTGATAAGGAGTGACTGGTGGCATTGGTAACTATCTTATAGTCTGGGCAGAAGGGGGCATAGCTACTAAACCTGTGCCAGCCTTTCCCAGGTGTGTTTGTGTGTGTGTGTGTGTGTGTGTGTGTGTGTGTGTGTGTGTGTGTGTGTGTGTGTGTGTGTGTGTGTGTGAAAATCAAACCTCAAAGAGGGTTTGTGTCAGCTACTTGGGCAGGGACACAAAGTGCTGGTTGGTCAGCGAGGGTGCTGGAGGTCTTGGCTTGGTCACTCAGCTGAGATCTCAACTCTATAGCTGTGCCAGTGGGGAGTCTTATTGAGGATCTGGAGAAAGGTAAAGGAACCAGTCCCGGACTGACTATGGTCTCTGTGTGCTCTTACGGGAAATTGCACTTGATGTAAAGAGCTGCATCTGGAAATATTGTGTGTGTACCTGTTATCCTCCCAGTGAATGTCCCCCACAGGTGCCAGTGGTAAGGATTGAGGCTCCTTGATTACTGGTCTGGGCCAGTGGTGGGTTGTCACAAGGGGTGAGGGAGAAGTCATTAGGATCATGGTTGAGTTGGCAGCTATTCCGTGGTATGCTATTATGATTATTTTTAAGTAATGGATTTATCATTTTTATGAAGTGGGAGTTGAATAGGATGGCAATACTTTCTATCTGTATATCAGGTCATGGGCTGGGTTGCTGAATTCAACCTAGGTTTAAGAGTTTTTGATGGAGCACCAGAATTTTTTTTGTGGTGAATAATTTCTGAGTTAATGTAGTAGTTGATTTTGTCTTTTTTGTTTTTTTTTGATAAGATTGCAAAGGTATATAACGTTTTGAAAGTGTTGCTGGGTTTTTGTTGCCAGGTTTTCCATGCCTTGTCTCTTTTATGCATGAGTATTCTGGTATTAGAGGATAGCCAGTGGGAAATGCTTTGCTTGACCCCCTTCCTTCTGTTTGGTGCCCAATTGTTTAGTATATCAAGGAGACTTGTGTTAAAAAGAAGTACGGCATTGTTCAATAAAAAATGTTTTAAATATGGCCCGGTTGGATATGAATATTTTGAGATTAAAGTTGGTTAGAATGTGCGCATCAGCAATGTGATGTTTTTTGGACAAATGGGAATTACTTCTAATTACAATGCTGGGTAGACAATCACTGACATTTGCTTAATAAGGTTCTTGATAATGAAATTTTGTTTGCGTTAGAGGCCATTATCCAGTCTGGAAACTACTGTTTGTTATTAGGCTTATAAACCTACTTTGAGTTTATATAATTTGAGAGAGGCTAACCAGATTTAGTGATACTGGTGATGAATTGATGATTAGAAAGAGACAGTCTATATTCTGGTCTCTTAGAATCAATTTTTCATGCGAGATATTTGATGCTATCCAGGAGGGAATGTCTTCTATAGTAGAAATATGGTCTCCTGGTGGGATGTATAAGGGAACTATACATATGTTTTTTGTTCATTTAGTTTGAAGGGGATATGAGCATTTTGGCATGGCTAAAGTTAAGAGGGTTGTCAACATAAAGAATGAGAGAGCGAGAGTTCAAGGATGTTGGAGTATGTTATGACAACACCTCCTTTTTGCTTTGCTTTATGATTGTCTATATTTGTAGCCAGGATAGTGATTTCTTTATCTTTGATATCTTGTTCATACCAGCTTTCACAGATGGTAAGGACATCTGGATAATGTATAGCTATCCAAGCATGAACATCTATTTTATTTGTAATTATAGGAATACTAAGGGAGAATAAAGTGGAGACCCAATTAGATCCCACCCAAGATCCTCAGCCATGCTACTGAAGCTTTAGTCAATCCTTTGACAGAGACTTTCAATGGATCACTTAGAGTAGGAGTGATCCTAGGAGATTGGACATGAGATGTGATGGAGCTCATCTTCAAGAAACGCAGAAAAATCAGCTCAAGAAATGATCTGTAGGTAAGTCTGAGTTCGCTGGCAGAAAGAATTATGGAATTCATCCCAAGATCAAGGCTCACAGGGTTTCTAAGGTAGAAATGACTACTTTATAACTTCCAGTATGAAATCACAATTACTAACCTGATCTCATTCTATGAGTGAGTTTCTATCGAGGTGAAAAATGGTATTTCAGTAGATATGATCACGCTGAACTTCATTGAAGACTTTGACTTCATTTTCCTCCACAGCAACCCTGTAAAACTGAGGGGAAAAGGGGAGGGAATCAAACTGCAGAAGAGTGAAGCGGGGGTAGGGTAGGATGAAAAGGGTGGTAGTAAGGTGGCTGTCAGGGAACAAGGAGGTGACAAGTGGTGGTTCCACAGGGGTCAGTCCTATGCAAGCCCTATTTGATGTGTTTGTCTGACTTTACACAGGACATGGAAGACAAATCAGCCTCTTTGCTGATGATACCAGGCTGAAAAAGCTGTGTGGAAGTTTCCAAGAGGTGGCAGCCATACTTTAACTCCTCTAATGATACAGTGATGCACCTATGGAAAGAAAACCCTGAGAAAATTATGCAGTGAAAAGAGGTTATCTCAAGTACATGAAACAAAAAAAAGCCTTGCAATCGTCATTACAGAAGACATTAACAATTAAGCTTAGCATGAAAGTGGTAGGAAGGGCAAATACAATATATGACTGGTTCTTGGTACAACATATGAGTGCAAATCTAAGAGTATAGGATCCAAGAATAGGAAAGAGAAAGTACCTTTCTGCTATGCTTCATGGGACCACAGCAGGAATACTTTTTATTTTTTTATACTTTTCTGAAGAATTATAGGGAGAATCATATTAAACAGTTGAAAATGGTGCAAAGAAAGGAAGCTAGGATGTTCAGAAAAACAGACTGGAAAGCCATGTGAAAACAGGCTTAGGGAGAGGTATATTCACTTGATAAAAGTGGATGCACTAAGTATATAATTTGGGTACAGAAGGCAGTAACAGGTAATCATGATGTTATCAGACAGGAAAGAAGAAGCAAGTCAGGTAGGACGAGCATACTCATCTGACTTAAGGAAATGCAATTCAGCCTGGACAGCAAGAAGCCTTTCTACAATGAGAGGGTGGAAGAAAGGTGGCATGAATTTCAAAATTTGAGGTGTGAAAGTCATATTTATTTACATTTTGTTGACTGGGTTGGCTCTGCTAGATAGTGCCTATTTCAGTAGGGGCCCAAGAAACATCAAAAATACTGCAGTCATTTTATCATTATCAATAGAGAGGATGTGATATCAAGCAAGAAAAAAGGAAAGCAAGGGGCAACTGTCCTGTACTAGCTAGAATGTCTGGGTTGGCCAAATATACCTCTTAGATGAAGTTTCATTCTGCTGGCATGTTTTATATGAGAATGCCAAAGACTATATAGTTGACAAAATAATATAATATTTAGCAGCATTATCCTGTACAGGTAATCTCAGCAGGAACTACCATAAGACTGCTAAACAGCAATAATGCAAGGGGCAGTTTGAATTAAAAATCAAGAATTAAAGACTTATCTTTGGTCACCTTCAGTAGTACATATACGTACCTAGATATAGGTATATGTACTACTGAAGGTGACCAAAGAGTACACATACCTAGATATAGTCATCAATACCTGTGATATTCCTGAATGAACCACGAACTAAAACAACACAATTCTGATGAAGCCCAATTTAGCTGGGTGAAAGCGCTTAACGTTTGTGTTTTTGTATGAAATTAAATCTTCTCGGTCATCGGAGTATTATTGTCACTTTCTGGTAATACCTGGGCATTTTGGTTATCTTTCACAATACCTGTGATATGTAGCTGGCCTCTACAGTGCACACAGGTGTATTAACCCAACACCTGACTGTGCATTGTAAAGTATGATGGGTACTGGTATAACAAACAGAATACATGCATTTGATCATCCGTTAGATGGCTGATCAGAAAATATGTGACAGCAGTGCAGCGAATTTGCATAATTGCGAACGCAATTTAAGCGAAATGCAAAATATCCCCCCCTTTTTGACCCATGGTAGCACTTGTTTGGGTGGTAGAGCAGTTGGAAATGTCAAATTTGGTGTTTTGTTTGACATTCCAACCGTTCGCCACTGCGATATTCGGCATTTCAATTCAATGTTATACCCGATCGACGAAAGGTTGGTCGCTCAAATGCGTGTATTCCATAACAAACATGGCATAAGGTGATGTAGTATATACCTATATTGGACAGAACAAGGTGATAGCAGTATATACCTAGTATTGTATAGAACAATACCCCATAATAGCACTTCTGCACAGCCAGTGGTATCCAGTATACCGAAGTTTTATCATATACTGATCCACGGTATGCAGAAACATAACTCTTTAAAGGTGATCTAAACTTAAAGACTGACAGCACACTGCATAAAGTTATACAGGTATAATACACCATACAGTAGTTATAACAAAGTGTCAGATTACCATGATGTTAGAACACAGGGAACTCAGATGACATGGACTAATAAAAGTTTATCCTTCTATGGATTCTGTGCAGGTAGACAATACGAGTTACATGATCACAGGTGTACAAATGATTACTCACTGAACAAGTATGTGTGTTCACACCCACCAGGTAAAAGAGCTAGTAGCAAGTGCTGTTTTTTTCGCCTTTGGTCTTTATAGCTCAAAAGCACCAGTGTGAAAGAGGATTGTTTACAAGGGTATGGCCAGCCATATGCCATGCACTTGGCAGTATGTTCTTTTTTTAGGAATAATTTATTTTATGCAATGATATGTTAAAATTTAAAATTAAACAGAAACCTGGTAAGTTATACTTGTTTTTTTAAATGGCAATTTTCAGAATGGCAGGCTAGGCATTTTTCTTTCTTAAGCCTTGCATTTCGGGAGGCTTTTTCAGTACTAAAAATATATACCATACAGAGAAAAAAGGCATTATCATTGTTTTGGGGCTATAGTAAACTCTCAGTTAAGTGGAACTCAAGCAACTGGCACTATCAAGCAACCAGCAAAAAATTAAATAAAATTGAAGAAATACAGTGCGGTATTAACAATTCAGTTCAATTTTCATGTCTTGTACTTTCTGTTTTTCCCCCAAGCCAGGCTTTTAATTACTATATTTCAATATTAAAATCAAATCAATACAGTGTTTATGGTATGGTATGGTATGGTATGGTATGGTATGGTATAGTATAGGGTACAGTATTAGTCAGGCCTAGTTTTATTGGTAAATCTCAAGCAACCAGAAACTACAGTTATCTGGCATCTACCAATCCCCATGGGTGCCGGCTAACTAAGAGTTTATTGTATATTTGAAAAGGATGGGGCTGCATTCTAAAAGGTGGTATAAAATTCAACTAATCCTGGCTACACTCCCTCCCCCTCCAAGGACTGACTTTTGTCATTGAATTCCGTTAAAGCTGTTCACTGACTTCCATTAAATTCACTTTTACTCTGAAGTGGTCTTAACTTTTAAGGTTAGTGAGGACGTTTCTCTCCCAAACTGTCTTAACTATTATTAAATATCGCTAACTAAAATGCAAGAAAGCAAACACTGTTAAAGGAAATTGAATTCTATTGTTATACACATACAGGAGGCCCACTGGCACAGAAAAAATTGCCACCTCACAGTAAGAGGTTCTGTTGTTTTATTCTCAGCTGTGGTCTATTCTTGTGGAGTCTGCATGTCCTCCTTCTGTTTCTGTGAGTTTTTTTCAGGTGCTCTGGTTTACACCTAAATCCCAAAGATGATTCTAAACTATACATAGGTGTGTTTGTGTGTGTGTGAGATATGAAAGAAAAGCCTGCTCATATATATATATATATATATATATATATATATATGTATATATATATATATATATATATATATATATATATATATATATATATATATATATATATATATATTTATTTATTTATATATATATGTATGTATGTATCATACATACACACACAAACATACTACATAATGATTAGGATCAGTCAGAGACAAACTTCCTGAGACCAGCATGCAGGTATTCCTAGCACAGATATGTCAAATTGTCAGCTTCAGCTCAGATTACAGTTAAAAACTCATGGGGAGCAAGTCCATTGTGACCCTGTCATGGTGTCCTGTGCCCTTATACCTTAAGTGATTAATTACTGTTGCTCTATCTCTCTCTTTGTCTCACTGAGGTCACATTACCTGTGAGCAGTAAAAAACAATTTCACCTTGGTCTACACTGCCACACCAGCTTGTAAAACATGTACTTCCCAATGCTGAAGGTTACAGTAAAAATGTTTATTCCAAAGGATAAACCAATAAGGTAAAATGCAAAAGCCAGCAGGTACATGATAATTAAACAAACCAAAATTGCAGTAGTCAAAGTGGTAAGCAGACATGAGCTCAATAATCGGGTTCATGGAAATACACACACCTAACATTATGAATTGTCAGTTTCCCTGCATTTCTGCTATCAGCCTGATTGACATGGGTATCCAGAGGAAGTATAGCAACTGCCTCATGTACACTGACAACCATCTACTTCTGAATCACCCAAGTACAATTTGTGAGAGAGGGATTTACACTAAGAACCTGGAATCCTTCCTCTCTCATGCATGGAGCAGTAACCTGAACAGGTTGTCAGCTCACATAATACACCTCCTATGCAAACCATGCACTCAGCAAATAAACCATCATACACACATGTACTCACCAGAAACCTACCTAAACACCAGAGACCTTCCAAACACAAAAATGCTACACATAATACAGCACCTACAGCACTCAATACACATAAAAACACAAGCACCAGTGTCTCACCAAATAAGTCCCTAAGGCAAAGCACACCTAAACCAAATTTTTTACTCATAGGTGACTCCATTGTGAGACATTGGATGTCCCACTCACCAGGGTGGACAAGGAGAAGGCTAAAGTCAGCTGTCAATCAGGTGCCAGGATCCATCAGATCACACATGACCTCAGGTCTCTCAAGAGCAAGCACCATTATGACTCCTTCGTAGGTCATGTTGGTGTGAATGACTCGAGATGTACCTTACTAGACTATATGAAGAGAGACATGATTGAGTTCTCTGAATTTGTGCCCCAGGCAGATATGTTCCTAGCCTTGAGCAGCATTCTACCCTTACCTAGGAAGATACCACAATAAAAACAAAAAATAATTGATTTCAACAATTGGCTTAGTTTTTGGTGTCATTCTAAGGGGAACCAGTTTTTGTCAGCCTGGGATGACATAGTTGATAGACCATGCTGTTTTGCCAGAGATGGTCTTCACCTGTCACATCTAGGCTTTCTATTAATGGCTAAGGCACTTGCCTCCCCCATAGTGCCTTTTTTTAAGCAAGGTCTCAAGAACAAAACTTCTGATGTGAAAATATTACTCACAAATAAATTAAAGGTTATGCTGTTAAACGCTAGGAGTTTAAATCACAAACTGCACTCTCTGGAAGCACACCTCTCCCTGGAGGATGTTGACATCTGTGCTGTCACAGAAACTTGGTTCAGGGCCACAGAGAGTACCCCAGCCTTGCAAGGCTACAATGCCTTCCACACTTTCAGACCACAAAATGAACATGTGAGAACCAAAGGAGGAGGAGGAGTATCTATCTTCATCAAAGATAAATACACCTCTAGACTGGTTGGACATGAAAACCTCATGGAGTTACTCCAAGTCCAACTAACTGTGGGTAAGAACCCCCTTCAAGTCATTAGCTATAGCCCCTTTCAATGAACCATGATACCCAAGCTGCTTATTTGGACCTACTTGAGTCAATCGCTTACAACCAAACACTTTAGTCATGGGTGATTTTAACTATCCCTCCATTGACTGGAAAACGTATATGAGTACCAACATGCTCGCACTATGGTTCCTGGACTTTGTTAACACTAATGCCCTGAAACAAATAGTATGCAACCCAACAAGGAGCTCAATATTCTTGACCTGGTCCTCACTATACCTCTCAACCTCTTACAGCAAAAAAATCTGGACAAAGCCTAAAATGATGGGGGGACAAATAGGGACAAATTTTAAGTATTGCTCTTAGAAACTTAGAAAGTTGATAGAATAATAGATTTTGCATTAACATGAATTTTCTGAAGGATGTGGAGTCTTAAACTCAAATGTTTGTCATTATTTAATGACTTCAATCCTCAGCTATTTGCCAGAAAAATACAGATTTTAGGAGGAACACATCAAAAATATGAGGCAAAAATCTGGACATCTTGCGGAAATCTGTACAGTAGAGAGGTATGGGACTCCTCACCAACATGGGTAACTGTTGCACCACCACAAGTATAGGACCCTCACTGGTTAAATCTGATCACAAATCAGTCACATTTGAAGTAGCTATAACACCTGAACCCCTCTTAGGAGAAATCAGGCTAGAAAATTTCACCAAAGCTAATTATACCTTCCTAACAGATAGTATAAATAATTTCCAATCTCCTGTTTCCACAGATGGCAATGACAACTATATTAAGGTATACACAAATGCCCTTTACAATCGCTTATACAAGTGCACTGACACAGCTGTACCTGATAGAATAAAAATAAGATCCTCAAGAAAAAAACAAGCCTCTCTGGTGGACATCTAGCATTAATAAGTTATACAACAAGAATAAGTTGCTGTCTTAGAATAAAAAAGAGAGGTCCAGGCACTGGAAGAACACCCTTCTCTGCTTAAACAAACAAATAAGACAACTTGTAAAATCCTCTTAGGGCAACTTTAAAAAAATATTAGCAATCATAGCTAAGGATAACCATAAGGCATTCTTCAACTATATCTATAACTTAAAAGGTAGGAACCAGACGTGTGCTGAACTAGCTGTCGATGGCATCACACACACTGATTCTGAGAAAATAGCTAACCTAACTATTAGCTGACAGGTTTGGTGAAAATTACACCCCCTGTCCCCTCCAAACTTTACACAAAGCATTCCCTCTACATCTCCTCCATCTTGCATCTCCAAAGAGCAAGTCATTAATGCTCTCTCCAAGGCTAAAAACACAGCCTCTGTGGGACTGGACAGCATCCCAGATTGCATTTTAAATGGTCTAAAACATGAATTAGCAAATCTATTAGGTACTCTCTTCAACCAAAGCCTGATTACTGGTTTTGTCCCTGCTGAATGGAAAACAGCAACCGTCATCCCTCTTCAAATATGGGGTACAGCAACAGATCCTTGGAACTACAGACCCATAAGCTAAACCAGCCTTATCTGTAAGGCCATGGAATGAATCATCATGGATCTTATAAACAAGGATATAGGTGATCTCCAAACCCTTGATCTGACACAGTTTGGTTTTGTCAAAGGTAGGTCATGCCCGTTAAACCTAGTGGATTTCTTCAAAAATGTCACCAGAGCCATAAACAAAGGCAAATCTGTGCATACAGCCTACCTTGACTTAGTCAAGGCCTTCAACACAATCCCACATTTGGTTATCATTGATAAACTCTCCCAGTTAAATATCAACCCTTATGTCATCAGGTGGGTTGCTAACTGGCTCACCGACAGATCACACTCAGTGAAAGTTGGGACTTTACCTCAGCCAGCAGACCTGTCACCACTGGGGTTCCACATGGGTCACTGGTGGGCCCTCTATTGCTTGGAATATACTACTCAGAAGTTCAGGCCAAAACAGAGGGGATGTGGCTGAATATGTTTGATGATGACTGCAAATTAGGTGCAATCATTGAATCCCCAAATGATGTCAGTAAACTTCAAGAGGTACTTACACAAACCAGTGATTGGTGCCAAAACCATGGACTCAAACTCATTGCTAAAAAATGCATTATCATCCCCTTCAGTAAAAACAATATCACTGCAGGCTACCATGTAAATAATAATATCCTGAGAGACGTGGGAATGCAAGTTGACAGTAGCCTTAACTTTGACCACCATGTGTTTGGTGTGGTAAGTAAAGTATTCTATGTCACACACCTCATTAGCAAAGGCATTGCCACAAGAGCAAAAGAGGTCATAACTCTTCTGTACTCAGCCCTCATCAGGCCATTAACTGAGTACAATGCTCCTTTTGGTGTGTACCTTACCAGGTACCTGCAGCAACTTGAGAGACCACAGAGATTACTAACCAAGAAAATTTAGGGTCTCCAGCACGTCATACATTGACAGACCGAAGTCACTGTCACTGTACTCTGTAGCGTACATAGAGGAGACTTGTGCCTGGCCTACAGAGCAATTTCAGATCTAGACCTAGGGGAAATGCTGCACATCCACAAGTCAAATGGGACAAGGGTCACCTGCGCCAGGGACCTTAACCTGGCCTGTGACATAAATAGGACCTGCTGGAGAGATAGATATGTCTCTCAGTGGTTGCCACTCCTCTGGAATAGGCTACCAATTCACATCAAACAGAGCCCCTCTATGACCCTGTTTAAGTGTAGCCTGGATGACTGGATGGAAACCATAAATTCCTGCTGGGGATTTCACCTATGACCCTTATAGATATGGGCAGTCATTACTAACTAAGATCTCGTGTTTTGGCATGATACTTTATATTGGATTTCTTTAGTATTATTTATATTGGGTATCCACATCTAGGCTTATAAAGACCTTCGGGTCAGTAGCCTAGTAGCCACCTATGAACATGTGAAATCCAGTTACTGTGCACATGCCTGAGCATACCTTCCAACTTTATAGATTTTTGTAGACTGTCCAAATGTTTGCCTCATATTTTTGGTCTATTTTTCATAAAATTGTAGTTTTTGGGAAAATTAGTAGCAAATCATTAAAGACTGAAGTTAGAAAGTAATAACAGACATTTCAGTTTCAGACTTTATACTCTCCAGAAAATTCATGCTAATGCAAAATCTGTTATTCTGTCAACTTTCTAAGTTTGCAAGAGCAGTATTTAAAAATTGTCCCTATTTTTAGGCCTTTGTCCCACTTTTATTTATGGCTTTGTCCAGATTTCTTGCTCTAAGAAGTTGAGAGTTATGTGCCTGAGATCAAAGGCCTAGGATACAGAATATTTAAATTATGGGGATATTAGGGGGGTGGAGGTAGGCGTCTGTCCTGCAAAAAAGCTTTAAGTGACAACATTCCATTCAAACTTAATAGTTATTATGTCTTTGAGAGATATTTGATATAGAATGTTGTCATTTTTATTTCATACATTTTTTTCTAAATATATTAACACACACACACACACACACACACACACACACACACACACACACACACACACACACGCACACACGCACACACGCACACACACACACACACACTCACACACACATATATGAAGAAGAATCTATTGGCAAACTGTAATATATTTGCAGATGGAATGTGGGCTAAGATTAACAGTAGTTGTATCAGCAGAAAATTAAATTTCAAATAATACAAAACAAAATATTCAACTATATAGCAGTAGCACCATGCTTAGAATACCATTGTAACAACCCACAAAAGGCCAACCGGCTGCCTTACTGATTACGAAGATAAAACAGATATCGCACAATAAACTCACTGTTCCAAAACATAAAATGATCACAAGTGAAAAAGCATTTTTTATTAGTCTTTGGCTCAAATCCACAGAACTCATTCACTCATGCAGTGGTCAACACTTCTAATTTTCACAAGAGGTTTAAAGCACAGTTCTGCAGAACTGCAGAATGTAGGCAAACTGCCCATAACAAGGCATTAGCGTAGACTTTCTAATTGTCTCCTTCATTGTTTCAGAAGGCATTTAATGACAATTGACTTCCATTGTTATTGCCATTGTCATATTAATAACCTTCTTGGTAATAAAATGCTCCCTGCATCATTCCTAGGAAAAGTTTGAATATTCATAGTAAGGATGTGTCTGAAATAGTAATTTAACCTGTTCTGTATCGTACAGTTATCTATATATTATATATGGAATGACTCTGCAACTGTAACATTTGCTTGTGTTTGTTCATTTGTGTGTATGTGTGTATATATATATAAAATATATATTTTATATATATATATATACACACACACACACACACACACACACACACACACACACACACACACACACACACACACACACACACACACACACGTGCATATATAAATGGCAACAGTTTCTTTCTTTTTGTCAAATACTGTTTCGCCCGACCTGTGAACTGACTTGACGTATTTTGCCGAGTCTTATTTTGTAGAACACTGAGTTAGGTCAGGAACATCTGACAGTGGGATTTAGGGAGTTTTCCCTTTTCCCCACTGTTATGTGACCTATGAGTTAGTATATACTCCCGGTCAACAAATGTAAATAAATAAATAAATAAATAAATATATGTAAGAAGTGTGTGTGGGGGGTACATGAAGTCTTGCCCACTACAAAAACACAGGAAGAAAGAGAAAGAAAGTTTTTTTTTTATTTTTGTTTTTTTGTTTTAAGTTGTCATTTGGTTGTGTGTGTGCGTGTGTGTGTGTGTGTGTACAGACAGATAAATAAATATATCTGTAGTCAGTTTACTGGAGAAGACTAGTCCAGCTGGATCAGTCCACCCTGTAAACCTCCAACCAGGTTGAAAATAATAACTAAGAACTAACAGTGGGTCACTTACAGAAAACTATTCACATCACTGCACATAACTGGTACAAGATAGCATAGTACAAATTACAGTCATATATCTAAGCAGTCTACACGTACTGTTACCAAATTCAGGTAATCTTGTAGTGGTGGAACATGTTACAAATATAGTATAGGATAACAAATGGCATTAGCATTAAAGATGGCTGTGTACAAGTTTAAAACATACACACCAAGTGCTGGAGGTGGGCTTTTTCCAACATATGGCTTCTGTTCTTCAACATATTCTGAATGTCCATCTGTGGTGAAAGTACTTACTGGTCTAGTAATGCCATTGATGTCTGAGGGGTACTTAAAGATGATGAAGCTTGCTATACATTCATGAAAACTAGTACTAATTCTGCAACAGTGTCTTGAGACTGTATTGTCATTATTCAGATATAGAAATGCGAATGGAGATAGAGATATTCATAAAATGGGTGTACATACTCATGAGTTAATATCGCAGAGTGGAAATAAAGCTGAAGCATACTTTATATTTCAATAAATATGGGTCTGGATTCAATAAAGCCTACACTAACACACCACACACCTTCTTCCTCCTAATTTTAGTTTTCCTGCTGATATTCTTGCAGCTTTAAATACTGACAGGGATTCATAAAGGTTACCACAAAGGGTAGACTACATGTACACTTAGTGTAATCTTTCTGAGTGACTAGAAATCACAAAAAAATGCAATAACAATTTTACTGAATATATATCGTGTACACTTAGTGTAGGCTTTATTGAATCCCAGGGTTGGTTTAAATATAGAAATATTACACATTTCTAGAACAAAACAATGCTGGAATATTTAACAATATTCTTGCAGGTTTGCTCTCAGTATTACTTTAGCAACAGTAAATAAGATTTTTATATATTTCACCACGATGCAGGAGTGAAAGATCTATAACTAGTAGCTCTTTCTTCCAACGCATAATATGAGAGTAGGCAAAGCAGATGAAATTTAGTAAAACAAATTAATTTGAGGAAAAAGATGAGAATAATAGATGATGGGGTAAAGTCACAAGTTAAGGTTTCGACAAGTAGATAGAGGAGTGGAGTAAGAGAAAAATATCATTTTGGTTGAGCAAGAGAGGATTATAGTGAAAAGTATCAAACCAATTTGGTACAACTGAAGTGATCATTTGTAGAGGTTGACAACAGAGAAACAACTTGTGAATTGTACTTGTAGAGGAAAAGGAAAAATGTGCATAGTGTAGATGAGCTAGCCAAGGGAGGAGGGTGATCTCTAAAGGAGTTGCTTTAGTTGAGTTGTTTGATTTCAAAAGGTAGAAGACTCCATAGCTTAGAGACATGACAGGAGTAAAGGCATACATACCTCTCAACTTCTTACTGCAAGAAATGTAAACAAAGCCTGACAAAATCGGGGGACAAAGGCCCAAAAATAAGGACACATTTTACATATTGCTCTTATAAACTTAGAAAGTTGCTAGAATAACAGGATTTTTGTTACCATAATTTTCTGAAGGATATGAAGTCTGAAACTCAAATGATTGTTGATATTTATTGACTTCAATCCTTAAATAATCCCAGTGATTTCTCAAAAAAACACAATTTTTATGAGGAACAGACTGAAAATATGAGCCAAAAATCTGGGCATTCTGCGAAAATCTGTATATTTGAGAGGTATGAGTAAAAGGTACTCCAGTGTGATTATTAGATTTGGTTGTTACGCGAAGAAGTTTATCAATGGAGTGAAGAGCTCTGTTGGGCAAGTATGGTTGTAGGGGGTACTTTTAGGCTAGGACTGTGACTTGGGTTGTAGATTAAGTTGTTAACAATGACAAGGTGGGATAAGGCTATATGGTGTGGAATGTCAAGCCATGAAATTTGCTTGAGAGCCAAGCAATGATGGGTTTTGTAAGATTTGTTAGTGGCAAATTTTGCTATCTTGTTATGGCATTGTTCTAGTAAGCTGGATTGGGCTGCATGTAAGATAGATTGGGAACAGAATAGAGCTAAGTAGGGAGGAGGAAGGTTGATGCCACTTCTTTCATTGTATCGCTAGTATAGAAGGGTGCAGTTCTACATAGAACTCCCAGTTTTTGGTAGGTTTCCTTGGCAACGTGATTGACATGCATGTTAAATTTCAGATTTTCATCAATTATTACCTGTAATAACTTGGTTAGTATTGTTTGCTGAGGTGATTGTGAAATGGGTTTTGTTGAAGTGTTGCACAGTATTGTAGAGCATTATTTTTTTTGGGGGGGGTAAAAAGCATTTAGAGTTGGTTAACCAAATTTTAATGGTTGAAAGTGAGTCTTGTGTGTTTTGCTCAAGTGAGTAGAGGTTTTGTGTCACTGCAGATTAATGTTGGGTTGTCTGCATACTGTACAATGGTAGCATTTTTTTTTTATTGTATGGAGGTCATTTAAAAAGATGTTGAAGAGTAAGGGTCCAAGTACTGAGCCTTGGGGTACACTTACTGGGACAGGAAGAAAGGAATAGGTATTAAACTATTTTACTACTTGAAATCTATTAGGCAGCTGTGGAACTAGGAAAGTGGAGATGTGTCAAGTCCTAGCACAGAGGGTTTTTGCAGAAGTATGAGATGAGAGACTGTATCGCATGCAACAGGTCTAAGAAAAAGGCAGACACAAGGTTTTCTTCATTCCTGTTTTGGTTTGTGCTGGAAATGAGGTTTAACAGTGCTGTAGTGGCGCTGTGGTGTGGACAAAAAACGTGTTGGGAGGGAGTTAGTAGTTTATTGATAGTAATGTATTTAAGGATGTGAGCATGAATACACTTCTCAAGCATTATAGCTAATGGAGACGGATGGCAGTAGGCCTGTAGATAGAAAGTTCTGCGGAGTTTCCTTCTTTGTGGTGAGGGAAGAGATTATATACTCTTGCTGCTCTGGTGGCTTACAACACTACTTTTAAAGAATATAACCATTTTAAGAGAAGTTTTCTCTTACATAAAGTTAATACATTTCAAAATATTTCTAATATATATTTTAATATGCATATGTCTTATAGAGACAGTATAGATGAAAAATTGACTAATACCTGACAACAAAGAGCATCCCAAGGATTCAGAAAGAACGCTACTACTGGTGGTAAAATCTGTAGCCAAAGGGGACTTTTTCCACTATACGGGGAAATGTGATTCAGAGACATGTTAGCTGCAGTAAAGAAAGACTTCATTTTTGGCTAATTTGTATGTCTCTGAATTGCCCTTAACTAACATCAGTGCAAATCAGCACTTTCCTGGATTCATTTCTACTGGCAGCCCATGCATTGCATTGGCACATGCAACCCCATTCACTCTCCAACACACACGCATACATTCAAACACACACACACACACACACACACACACACACACACACACACACACACACACACACACACACACACACACACACACACACACACACACACACACACACACACACACACACACACACACACACACACACACACACACACACACTCACACTCATCGTACATGTCCCAAAGTTGACAGAACATCCCAGATGTCTCTTTTTACTTTGTGTTTGCCATCATAAATCATGGATCTTTACAGTCATTCAATAAAGCCAGACATCCGATTTTCATTCTTATTATTAATAAGTGCATCCTGATACTAGAGCTGTTGCTCTGTTAAATTTTTTAGTGAGTCTAATTATAATTCTCCTTGGAGTCATCTACTGGTTCTCGCGGATTTGTCCTAAAGCTTCCCCTCAAATGGGCACACCCCCACTGCTATTAATCATCAGTGAATTTAAGGACTGCCCTGTTGTTGCCTCTTATACATGTTGTGTCCCTTGTAATGCTTGGACACTTGCAATCAGTGAGTAATGCTAGACATTAGAGTTTCATACTTCTTATTATGTAAATAAATACCCTCTTACCCTACTATCTCAGTGTAGACGGTTAATGCTCCTGCTTTCTGTGTCAAAGGTGCAGACTTAAAAGCCTTCACCCTTTTACTTTAACCTTTTTTTTTTTCAAAGCCTTAGGTAATATACAAAGTCTATCCCTGGTATCAAGTGATGGTGCAGAGAGCTAACTCTCTCCTTAAAAAGCTGTGCACATGACTCTTGAATTTTTATAAGTGCCTTTAAGGCACAGTATAAAGAGCATCCCTGGTGTCTAATCTAGTGTTCCCTCTCACTCCACATCTTTAATGCTACAAAATGTTGTTCTATTATCTTTTTATGTACCTTTAATACATGATATCTGGTGTCCCCTGGGCACGTCTTTCATGCTGCAAAATATTGTTTTATTATCTTTTTAAGTGCATTTAAGGCATAATATGAAAAGTATCCTGGGTGTATACTGTTCCCCATCCCTCAATACTACAAACATTGCTGGTTAATTTAGGGGAGTGTGAAGGAGTAACAGCTCTCCACACACACATTCACGCATTTATGTGTATATACATACACACACACACACACACACACACACACACACATGCATATATGATCATACTCAGAGACACACTCACCCATTCAACCACACACACACACGCACACACATATACATGGACACACCTATATACCTACCCCCTAACTAACCTATGGTACTGCAACTACCCAGGCAGACACACACACACACACACACACACACACACACACACACACACACACACACACACACACACACACACACACACACACACAAATGCACACACTGTACACACACATTCACACACTCAATACTACCAGTCCATTGAACTCTCCAGCACTTACCTCTAACACAATCAAATGAACTTGAGCTTTTGGCCATGTTCATTAACATGTTTCAAACCCAGGCCCCTGTCAACTACAACCTACTGCCTTAACCCACTACACCAACATGGACAGCCAAGGTAACGTATGCAGCCAAGCAATTCTCTCTGCCACTTGGCTGTGTAAATGCCTTAAAATGGGCATTTTCAAGGTGAAAGCACATGGCTAATTAACAGAAGATGCTCCTTCAGAATGCCTCATTTTTATTTTTGGCAAGCCATAGAGACAGTTCACCATGGTAGGGACATCTCTGAATCAGAAATGGTTACTGCAATGTGTACACCAGGCTTATACCTCACAGTATCCTTTCTGACTTCGACCCTTATATTTGATAAAGGGAATGAATAGATGTAAGATTAATACTGATAAAGTCAATGTTATTTATTTAACATTATATATCTAAACATATTTTATTTATCTTTGTCATAAATTAGTTTATTTCAATGAAAATATCTTAATTTCTGAGTATATACAAACTAATTAATACAATAATAACAAAAACATTTCCCCAGAGATTAAAGAAAAAGTATTACTATAGAGAAATCTTCTTTTCTAATCTACATTTAATTTTTTTTTTGTTACATGCAGTTACAGTTTTCCATCCATTTTTTGAATGTGTCTTCAGTAAAGTTCCATTACATTTCTTGAGTTTCTTTCTACAGATGATTTGATTAAGCATATGAGATTGCTTTTTCTAGGGAATGCAACCAGTCAAAATTAATTTTAACTCCAGCAAAAAATAAATAAATAAATAAAATAAGAGCTTTGATGTCTCTTTTTTTTCTTTCACTTTTACAAATGATACACACTGTTTTATTAGGAATAATCATTGTCAACCCCAATGACATTGTTTTTTTTTTTTTTTTTTTTTTGCTTGGGAGGAGGGACTGATCATGTAGATCTGAAAATTAATTCTTTATTTGGTAGGACTTCACTATAATTGTTCTTGGAGAGGCATCATTTTCACTCAGCAGTTTTGCCAGGGGCCTACGTGACCTTTCCATTATATGACACTCCTTTAGGCGTTCATGATTTTTGTTAACCATGAGTTGAGAAATGCTTTCATATTATCTCCTTTTAGCCTTTCCAGAACCCCATATATTGCTACATTGTCTCTATGCTCATTGTTCTCCAAACCATCATTTTTTCCAGCAACCAATAATTTATATTAAAAGAAATTCAGTTTGGACTTCTTCTTGTATTATTTAGTCCACATCATTCAGAGCTGTTTGTTATACTATTAATCTGAAAGTCTTGTTTTTTATTATAACTTTTGATAGTGATATTTGTTTGTTTCAGCCTTCTTCTGTGGAGTCCATTTCAGTGCCCACTTTATCTATCTTAAATGAAAGTTTTACATTATAAATATTAAATGTTGAATGTCCATTTTCATGTTTGAGTCTTGTGACGCAATCTTCGACTGACTTATTTTTCTGTGTGTTTCTCACAGTTCTGAATTTCACAGTAATTTTCCTTCTAGAAACTTTTTAATTATTGTACTATAGCTGATATACTTTCATATACTAAAGTTATTCCAACAATTGCTTTTAAAACTATTTATTTTTACAAAATACTGTCAAAATTATATAGAAACCGCAGAATAAGTGTGTGTTGCTATCAGTTTGTGAATCATTTAATCTCTTCAGAAAACCTAGTTTATTGTGACGAAATGCAGCACTTTAGTGTTTTATTGCTTTTCTTTTTCAAAAGATACAACTTATTCTGCTTCATAATGATCAAGAGTAGAAAATGCATCAGATTTGACCATCTCTGATTTTTTTTCTCCTCCTTAGACGGATGCAGGGTAACAGACAAGAGACAGCGTTTCTCAAACACAGTTACTGCATTTAAACAATACAGAGACTCTTTGCCTAAAAATATCTGAAATAATTAACAAAAATAGCAAACAAAATTTTTTTGCAATCCTTAGTCTCACATGACCAAGTCTTCCTCTTGACCACCTTATAGATAATCTCCTACTCATAACACACAGCATATTCATAGACCAAAATATGTGGAGGTGCTCACATAAAATCTACCTAAATACCAGAGGCCTCCAAAACACAGCCATACTAAACCAACCATAACACCCAAAACACACAATACACATATGACACAAACACAAGTGTCTCACCATCAAAGCCCATAAGGCAATGCACATCCACTCCAAATATCTTAGTCATAGGAGACTCCATAGTGAGGCACACAGACATCCCCCTCACCAGGCTGAACAGGGAGAAAGTCATGGTCAGCTGTCTTTTTGGTGCCAGGATTCATCAGATAATGCTGGCACTCAGGTATCTCAACAACAAGTACTGTTATGATTCAGTCATAGTACATGTTGGTGTGAATGACTTGAGACGTACCTCCCTGAACTACACGAAGAGAGACATGACTGAGTTCTCTGATCATGTGTCACAGTCAGGTATGTCCCTAACCTTGAGCAGCATATTACCCTCACCTAGGATGATAGCACAGTATAAACAGAAAATCACTGATTTCAATAATTGGCTTAGTTTCTGGTGTCATTCTAAGGGAATTCAGATCCCTGGGGTGACATGATCGATAGACCTCGATGCTTTGCCAGAGATGGTCTTCATCTGTCACCCCTGGGATTTCGGCTACTGGCAAAGGCTGTTGCCACCTCCATAGTGCCTTTTTTATGCAATGTCACAAGGACAAAACTCCCAACTTAAACATTTCATCAAAAAGCAACCTCAAGGTTATGCTGCTAAATTCTAGGAGTCTTAGCATGAAACTGCACTCACTGGAAGCAGCCCTCACCTTGGAAGATGCAGACATTTGTGCAGTCACAAACACCTGGTTGAAGGCTGTGTAGAGCACCCCAGCCTCTTTCCACACATTCAGACCACAAACTGTAGGGGTGAAAACTAAAGGAGGTGGTGTATCAATATTCATTTATGCTAAATACACCTCCAGATTGGTTAAACAGTATGATTCCCTGGAGATACTTCAGGTGCAATTAACTGTTGGTAGGACACCTATTCAAGGCATTGCCAGCTACATGACTCCCTCCATGAATCAGGACACCCACTCTGCCTATTTGGATCTGCTTGAGTCTATCAAGATACATCCAGACATCTTGGTTTTGAGCAACTTCAACTATCCATCTATTGGCTGGTTAAATTACTCATGCTCAAACTCACTTCCCCAAATGTTCTATGACTTTGTTAACTCCAATGCCCTGGACCAACTGCTTGACACCCCCACAAGGGGTGCCAACAACCTGGATCTGGTGCTTATCAATATGGGGGATCACATTTACACCCCCACCATGAGGTCTTTCCTGGTGTGATCTGACCACAAATCAGTCTCATTCAAAATAAATATCACACCTGACCCCCTCCCCCCTGCAGCAACTAGACTAAAAAACTTCTCCAAAGCAGATTATAACCTATAGTATAAATAGATTCACTGCACCTCCCCCCTCAGATGGAACTGGCAACTATGCCGAGTTCTACACCAGTAGTTTATACAAACACTTGCATAACTGCATGGACTCAGCCATACCGGATAGGATCAAAACAAGTTCTTCAAGAAAGTGCAAACCTGCTTGGTGGACAACTGCCATTAACAGGCTTTACAATAAGAGGAAGAAATTGCTGTCTATCAGTAACAGGGAACAGGCCCTAAGCTGGAAACACTCCCTCCTCAGCTTAAAGAAGCAAATAAGACTTCTTGTGAAGTCCTTCAAAGCAAATTACAAATCCAAGTTAACTTTCTCAACTAAGGTCAATCATAAGGCATTCTTTATTTACATCCATAACCTAAAAGGAAAGGCCCAGATTTGTGCCAAACTGGTAGTTAATGACACCACATATACTGAGCCTGTGGACATAACTAACCTATTAGCCGACAGGTTCTGTGAAAACTTCACTCCCCTGTCCCTGCCACATGTACCCCATGACATCCCTGCCACCTGTCCCCTACCCTGTATCTCTAAAGAGCAGGTCATAGGTGCCCTCTCCAAGGCCAAAAATACAGCATCTATGGGGCATGATAACATCCCTGGCTGTGTCCTACATGGGCTCCAGCAAGAATTAGCAACACCATTGGGTACTCTTTTCAGTCATAGTCTAAGCACTGGTTTTGTCCCAGCTGAATGGAAAATGGGCACCATTATCCCCTTGTAAAAAGGTGGTGCTTCCACTGATCCAAGGAACTATAAACCTATTAGCCTGACTAGCATTATCTGCAAGACCATGGAGTGAATCATCATGGATCTTATCAACAAAGATATAAGTAATCTCCAAACACTTGACCCTACTCAGTTTGGATTTGTCAAAGGAAGACCATGCCTGTTAAACCTGGTGGACTTCTTCAACTCAGTCACCAAGGACCTGGACGAAGGGAAATCTGTGCATACAGCCTACCTAGACTTAGACAAGGCTTTTGAAACTATACCCCACTCAGGCGTCATTGACAAATTTATCCACCTAGGTATCAACCCTTATATCGTTAGGTGGGTTGTCAGCTGGCTGACTGATAGAACCCATACAGTCAAAATAGGGGAATCCACCTCCAACAGCAGACCCATAACCAGTGGTTTTCCACAGGGATCAGTCCTGGGACCGCTGCTGTTCGGAATCTATTTCTCAGAAGTACAAGCAAAAACTAAAGGTCTGTGGCTGACAAAGTTTGCTGATGACTGCAAATTGTCAGCAGTCGTAGAATCTCCAAACGATGTCAACATCCTACAAGGGGGGTTATGCAAACAAATGACTGGTATCAAAGTCACAGCCTTAAACTCAATGCAAAAAATGTATTATCATTCCTTCATTCCTGCTAACTACCACATCGATAGCAACACCCTAAGTATGCACTTAGTGGTGAGAGACCTGGGCACACAGGTTGACAGCAACCTTAACTTTGATCACCATGTCTCCAGAGTGGTAAGAAGGGTATTCTATATTGCTTATCTAATAAGTAAGGGCAGTGCCTCCAGAAAAAAATAAGTTATAACCTCCCTGTACTCTTCCCTTATCAGGCCAATAATTGAGTACAATGCCCCTTTTGGTATGTACCTTTCCAGGCACCTGTAGCAATTGAAGAGACCACAAAGGTTCCTCACAAGGAAAAATCATGGTCTTCAGCATCTTTCCTATGTGGATTGGCTGAAATCGCTGTCACTTTATTGTTTCATACAGACTACTCAGAGGCAATATCTGTCTTGTGTATAGGGCAATCTCTGACCCTGCTTTATTGGAAATGCTGCATGTCCGCAAGTCAAATGGCACACAGGTTACTCGCTCAAAAGACCTTAACCTGGTATGTGACATTAATAGAACCTGCTGGAGGGACAGATTTGTCTCCCGGAGGTTACGACACCTTTGGAACAGACTCCCACTTCATGTCAAACCAAGCACCTCATTGGCCCTCTTCAAATGCAGTCTGCATGATTGGATGGGTAACTGTAAATTCACCCCAGGGGTTCCAACTGTGTGTCTCTTGGAAAGAGGCAATAGGTGCTGATCGTGGAAACAAGAATAAATTGGCTAGGCTTGTAAAGACCCTAGGGCCATTAGCATATTAACTTCCTATGATCTTATGATCCTATGATCTCATTACTCCTAAAGATGACAACCAACAGGACTATTCAATCTCCCAAGGACAAAAGTTGAGTGCCAAGAGTGGTACAGTCATCCATTGAGGGAAGTCAGGCTTTGTTATATATGTGCCTATATGTCCAGGCCATGGCTGCGACATCCACAGTGTGCTTATGACATATGACACATGCATGTGGATTCCATGCAGAAATCTCTACTTCTCACTGTATGTACTATATAGGAAGTAGCAGATATCGCAGAGCTCCTGACAGAATAACTATGACCCATCCCCTGAGATGGGTGAGTCAGCTCACTTCCCACCTCCCTGTTCCAGTTTGCCCAGTATCTGGGTCACTAGTTCAATCCAAGTCAGCTGGGGAAAATGTCAGGGTGTTATCCCTCTGTGCTATGAAGATGACCACTGCCATAATCTTTTAAAGTCACAAACTGAGGTGTTTATGTTCAAGCAGTTTTTCATCCTAAACAAATTGAATGTATTACCATTACTATGTTGATTATCCATTTCAGATATTCTTCCCCTTTAAATATACTGCTAAATGTCTTTCCTAGCTGTATGTGTTTCTCCAGCTGTTTAATTAGCAACAAATTATAGTCTACATGTTAAGAAAGACACAACACTGTGAACACATGAGTAATAAGGACACCCACTCTGCCTATTTGGATCTACTTGAGTCTATCAAGATACATCCCCAACACCATGGTTTTGGGCGACTTTAACTACCCATCCATTGACTGGGTAAATTACTCGTGCTCAAATTCACTTGCCCAAAGGTTCCTTGACTTTGTTAACTTCAATGCCCTGGACCGGGTCTATATTAGAACATCGAAAGTTTAATAGTTCGAATAACTAAAGGTCGACCTTTAATGATCGAACTATTAAAATTTCGAATGTTCCTAAAAATAAATTAAAAACAAAAAAAAAGAAAATCTAAAGGGTGTAGGCAGGGGGGGCAAGCCTCCCTGCACCCCCCACACCTCCGCTACTTAAATATACCAACTCAGAGACTGCACTACATTGAAGTAAACGGAAATCTCCCCTTACGGAGATTTCCATTTACCTGTTCGATGTTCTGCACTTTCGCTATTCTTGTGTCGACAATGTCAGATTCGACAT
Organism: Protopterus annectens; assembly: GCF_019279795.1. Taxonomy (NCBI): domain Eukaryota; kingdom Metazoa; phylum Chordata; order Ceratodontiformes; family Protopteridae; genus Protopterus; species Protopterus annectens. Next base: position 471,945,857 of record NC_056743.1, read on the forward strand.
TGTCGGCTTTCGAGAATATAATATAATATAGACCCACCTGGACCAGCTGATTGACATAAGGGGCGCCAACATCCTGGATCTGGTGCTTACCAATATGTAGCAACCCACTGTGAAGTCTTTCCTGGTGAGATCTGACTACAAATCAGTCTCATTTGAAGTAACTATCACACCTGACCCCCCCTCCCCCAGCAGCAACTAAACTAAAAAAATTCTCCAAAGAAGATTATAACCTCTTTTAGGATGGTAGAAATAGCTTCACTGCACCCCCCCCCCGATGGAATTGGCAACTATGCCACGTTCTACACCAGTAATTTATACGAACAGCTGTATAACTGCATTGACTTGGCTGTACCTGATAGGATCAAAACAAACTCCTCCAGGAAGAGCAAATTTGTCTGGTGGACAACTGCCATTAACAGGCTTTACAATAAGAGGAAGAAATTGCTGTCTAACAGTAAGAGGGAGCGAACCCTAAACTGGAAACTCTCCCTCCTCAGCTTAAACAAGCAAATAAGACTTCTTGTGAAGTCCTCCAAAGCAAACTATAAATCCAAATTAGCTTCCTCAACTAAGGACAACCATAAGGCATTCATTAGTTACATCCATAACCTACAAGGAAAGGCCCATATTTGTGACAGACTGGTATTTAATGATACCACATATACTGAGTTTGTGGACATAGCTAACCTGTTGGGTGACAGGTTCTGTGAAAATTCACTCCCCTGTCCCCGTCACACATACCCCATGACATCCCTGCCACCTGTCCCCTACTTTGTATCTCTAAACAGCAAGTTGTAAACACCCTCTGTGAGACCAAAAACACAGCATCTACGGGACCTGATAACATCCCAGCTTTTGTCCTACATGGGCTCCAACAAGAATTAGCAACATCATTGGGTACTCTTTTCAATTATACTCTAAGCACTGTCTGAGCTGAATGGAAAATGGCCACCGTTATTCCCTTGCACAAAGGCTATGCTTCCACTGACCCCAGGAACTATAGCCCTATTAGCCTGACTAGCCTTATCTGCAAGGCCATGGATGAGGGGAAATCTGTGCATAAAGCCTACTTAGACTTAGCCAAGGCTTTTGGCACTATACCCCACTCGGGCATCATTGACAAACTCACCCAGCTAGACATCAACCCTTATATCATTAGATGGGTCACTAACTGGCTCATTGATAGAACACATATAGTCAAAATAGCAGAATCCATCTCCAAAAACAGATCTTTAACCAGTGGTGTTCCACCAGGATCAGTCCAAGGTCCTCTACTGTTTGGAATCTATTTTTCTGAAGTACAAACAAAAACTTAAGGTCTGTGGCTGACAAAGTTTGCTGATGACTGCAAACTGGGAGCAGTCATAGAATCTCTAAATGATGTCAACATTCTACAAGAGGGTCTTACACAAACAAATGATTGATGCCAAAGTCATGACCTTAAACTCAATGCAAAAAATGTATTATCATCCCTTTTGGTAACAGTAATGTTTCTGTTAACTACCACATCATACTGCAGTGGTGGTGCTGTGGTAGCGTTGTCGCCTCACAGTAAAACGTTGTCCTGTTCGATTCTCAGCTAGAGCATCTTCTGTGTGGAGACATGTGTGAATGGGCATACCTTCATTGAAGGTTGTGCGTCAGGGCTGGCAACTTGGCACTTAAAAATCTACTGCCAGTCATTATCAGACCGGAGTTCCGCTGTGGTGACCCCTAACCTGGAAAAGCCGAAAGACACAACAACAACCACATCATTAGCAACATCCTAAGTACACACTCAGTGGTGAGAGACCTGAGCACACAGGTTGACAGTAATCTTACCTTTGATCACCATGTCTCCACAGCGGTAAGAAGGGCATTCTATATTGCTCATCTCATAAGTAAGAGCATTGACTCCAGAAAAAAAGAAGTTATAACCTCCCTGTACTTTTTCCTTATCGGGCCAATAATTGAATACAACTCCCCTTTTGTTAAGTACCTTTCCAAGCACCTGCAATAATTGGAGAAACCACAAAGGTTCATCACAAGGAAAATTCAAGGTCTTCAGCATCTGTCCTATGTGGATCATCTGAAATCACTGTCACTTTATTCTGTTTCATGTAGACTACTCAGAGGCGATCTCTGCCTTGCATATAAGGGAATCTCTCACCCTCCTTTATTAGAAATGCTGCATATCCACAAGTCAAGTAGTGCAAGGGTTACTCATTCTAAAGACCTTATCCTAGTATGCAACATTAACTGGAGCGACAGATTAACTGGAGATCCCAGAGGTTGCCACACTTTTGTAATGAACTCCCACTTCATGTCAAACAGAGCACCTCATTGGCCCTATTCAAATGCAATCTGCTCTGAAAAATGAACAAAACAATCCCAGTAAAAACAAAGAAAACAAATTACAACTAGGAGCTCCAAAGGACCAGGACTGGATTCCAAATGGTATTTTATTTATTAAAAACAAGAAGTGAGGTAATTAAATGTGAAATTAAATAATGGTTAAGCGCTTTCATCTTGTTCATTAAAAGACATCTTCAGAATCATTTTTACAAACGTTTTAAAATACCTTTTAAATAAAAAGCCAAAAACACACTCACAATCTTGTCTAATCAAAAAGAACCACTGAAGGCTGTGCAAACACTGATACAAAACTTAAAGGCATTTATGGCAAGTTAGTTTAGACCAGTTTAAAGAATTTTTAGGACAGAGTCATGTACTGAATTTTTGCACTTTACACATCACATTGAGACCACAGCGATCAATTATTTGGACATTAAAATTATACAATCTAACACTGGTGTCCTCTAAACAAGGGTGCATAGAAAACCCACCTATTGTAACACCTTTCTTTTTTATTCCAGCTGCCACCCCTATCATCAAAAGAAAGTAATTGTTAAAAGCCAGTTTATTAGAGCATCAAGGTTAACTTCTGATGATAGTGTGTGTATTGAGGAATTTTCCCTTCTTAGAAGAATGTTTCTGGACTAAATTATCCAAATCATTTGTTAGATGGATCGCTGGACAGGTATGAAAAGAAAGACAGGGTGTATATGGATCCATTATTAGATTAGATATTAGTAATACGACAGACACAGGTTCTAGTAACAAACTTGATTTAAGTATTAATATGGTGTTATACTATTCGCTGGATGCAAAAGGCATTGAGAATGTTATATCTAAAAAATGGTTTATATTTAACTGTGATGAAAGTACAAAAAAACTTGGTAATCCAAAACCCACCTTTACTTATAAAAGGAAGAGTAATTTTACGAATATTTTAGAGAATCAACCTTCCCGTAACCTGGGGTGCTTCCATATAACACAAAAATGTGGGTGTTGTAACCAATGCAGTTTTATTGAAACCCAATATAATGGCTGGTTACACGAAAAAATTAGGAGGCGTGCTAGAGGTGTACCTCAGAAAAAGTTGTATACTTTGCATTATGTACTTCCTGCCAGGCATTCTATATTGGGAAAACCAATAATGCCCTCAGTAAGAGAATACATCAGCACATTTACAGCATACAAAGGGGTGACAACAAAAGTGCTTTGGCTAGACATTCATTAGTATGTACTAACTTTGTAAAGTTTAAATTTTTAATTGTGGAACATAGGTTCATACTAAGCTAACTGCCCTTGTGAGCCATTGTAAGCCTAGCCAATTATCCCTTGTGAGACTCAAACCCTGCATCTTACGCTTCCAAGGAAAACACCTTAACCATTAGGCCACCCTCCTTTGTCTGTACAAGTGTATTCAGGAGATTGGAAAAATAAACTTTTGCAGAAAGAGATGTTTTGGCAACTCAGATTTGATGTGACTGTCCCTCATGGATTAAACAACAGTATTTCTATTGCAAGTGAGCTAAAGGAGAGATTGCACAAAATATAATATATATTTTTTGTAAGCTCAGAAATGCATTAGTATGGATAACTTTTTTAACTTGTTTTTTAACTAGTGTTTATTAATTTATATTCATGTAATGTATTATATCTGTTTTGCACACTGTTCCTTTGAGTTTTGTATCAGTCTTTGCACAGCCTTCAGTGGTTCTTTTTGATGGGACAAGACTGTGGGTGTGTTTTTGGCTTTTTATTTAAACGGTATTTTAAAACATTTGTAGAAATGGTTCCAAAGATGTCTTTCAATACACAAGACGAAAGCTCTTAACCATTATTTTATTTTACGTTTTTATTACCTCAGTTCTTATTCTTAATAAATAAAATACTGTTTGGAATCCAGTCCTGGTCCTTTGGTGCTCCTAGTTGTGATTCGTTTTCAAATGCAATCTGGACGATTGGATAGGTAACCATAAATTCACCCCAGGGGCTCCACCTGTGTCCCTCTTGGATATGGGCATTAGGTGCTGATTGTGGAAATAAGGGTAGAATTTGGCTAGGCTTGTAAGGGCACTAGGACCATTAGCCTAGTAACTTCCTATGATCTTATGATCCTATAATAAAAACATTTAACTAAAAAAGATAAGTTGTACAGCAGGTCCAAACACTGTGTCTGTGACTATGCGCAAGAATTTTTGAAAAGCAATAGAAATAATGTGAATAAATAACAGGTCAGGAATGCAAAATAATTAATTCTGTTATGTGAGATTGTTTCTTTTTTAAAGAATTTACTCAGTTTCAAATAGGGTAGTGGGCTTGACATAATAATTAAGGTCTTTTCCTAACAGATGCAAGGTACAGTTTTTCATTCTGATCTCTGGTTGTTGGCCAGGTTTGTTATAGTCTGCAGGCTGATAGCGTTGTATTTAACTATGAACCTAGATGTATTGGCACACAAGTTCCATTTCTAAATCATATATTAAAAACAAATATGAAACTTTCAGATCAAGCATCTTCCCCTAATAATGCTCTGCTGTGAACGACCATACTGCATATAAGCAGAATAATTTTGTAAAATTATGTGACTGCATGACACCAACAAATGGCAAAAATATCACAGGCATTTTTTGCTTCATTACTGATTATATAAACTGAACCACCTTTGCTGTGGCATGATCACAAGTGACTATTTATAGAACTTAATTCATTTTGAGGACTTAAGTGTGACAATTAGATTTCCAGTAATAAGTTTGCCTGTGGAATTGCAGAGCACACTCAAGGACTGACGATATCAATTAGAGAGGAAAATTGTTAAAAGACCTATGGCAGTTAATAAAGTTCAGTACTTTAGAATTTTTATATGAAGTTTATCAAATACTAAGTAGTTAAGAGCTCTCTTTATCTTGTTTCATCCAAATTTTCATTTAAGTAACATCCAATAGACTTTTATTTCCAGACTTAAGAGGAGTACTTCTTCAGGTCTAAAGTATAGTGCAATACAGGCTATGAACTTTATTTATACAGTAAATTCACAGTAGGCCAGGATACTGTAAGGCTCACTGTTTGGGGTGCTGTTTGGCTGGGAGGCTGGTCCTTACTAGCAATAAGCCATTTGTGACTGAAATGTGTGGAGGTGTGTAAGGAAAAAGGACCAATCAGTCACTGAATGTACCATGAACATTATTAGTGGAATGATATCACCTTAATTTCTTGGACTGATCATTTGGTTTTGCAGTGTTTGAGGCATACAGTATGTTTTTTTGTCAATCAGTGCCAGTTCAAATCCTCACCTACTACTATAGACTTTATGAGTTTAGCATTAATAAACATTAACATCTTAAAGAATATACCATCCTAAAAGAATATACAAGTGGGGTTGGGAGGGTGGCCTGATGGTTAAGGTGTTTGCCTTACAAACACAAGGTGTAGGGTTTGAGTCTCACAAAGGATAATTGGCTAGGCTTACAATGGCTCGTAAGAGCAGTTAGCCTAGTACTAACCTATGAACCTAAGTATTCTGCTCATAATACTATTATGTATTTGTCAAGGACTATTTGAAACATTCTCAAACATTTTAAAACGTTTTTAAAAAATGATGAAGAGACATTCCAAACACTTTCATTTTCATTCAAAATCAAGAAATAAATAGTATTGACAAAGCAATGTGGGTGATGAATCGCCCAGCTTACTCATGGTATTGTTCATATGACCAGGGTTAAAAAAATGTTTTCAGCAGATGGTATCATCGATCAAAATATCAAATAACCCAGGTAAAGAGTAAGAAATGCGACTGAATAAATAACTGTGTAAGCATTACATATTATAAGACAGTACACCTTAAGTTTGTGAGAAAAAGAAGATAAACAATTTAAATGATAAGATTCAAAGCATACTGGTACTAAAGAGATGGGTCCTTAACAATTTCTATTAAAAAAACACTTTGATTTCCATTGATAGGTCTCTAAATGTAAGTCTTTTTCTCAATGTTTTCAATTGGATAGGTTTAGTTATACATGTGTGTGTAATTTAGGGATAGGGTAAAGATTGGCTAAGGGGATAGATCTAGTGTATCTGCACATGTGTTTTTTTAAGGTTACAATAAGGGTTAGGTAGTGGGATAGATTTATTGTCCTTGCAAGTGTATTTGGGTTAGAGTTAGGTTCAGGTTAGGTGTTAGATTTAGTGTTATGTGGTTAGTTTTGTGTGTGTGTGTGTGTGTGTGTGTGTGTGTGTGTGTGTGTGTGTGTGTGTGTGTGAGAGAGAGAGAGAGCTGTACTGGTAGTGCTCTCCCCCTACAATCCATCTTTGTAATGCATGCTAGCCCTAATCTTGCCTCTGTCCTAAACTTAACTGCTCACTTTAACTTTAAAAAATCTTTTCCATAACACTAACAGCATTCAGAGAAATTTGAGCTGAATGTGTAGTAGAGTAATGGTTAGTATATCAAAAAGTGAAATATATTTCCTTTTTCAATGTAGAGTGTAGATAATTTGCATATGCGTATTGTTGATATTGTGAATGGTCGACATGTTTTGGTTGATGTTATATGTGCCAATCATTTAATATGCTGACTATTCATAATATAATTTTATATGTATATGCATGTATTTGTGTGTATATATATATATATATATATATATATATATATATATATATATATATATTGTGTGTGTGTATACCATGCAGAATGGCATTGTAATGTCATGATGTTTCAACAATGGGAAATCCTGGACAGAGAATATAAAGATATAACTATTCAATTTGTTATGTTCAAATACTAACGCTTCTAGACTCCTATGATCCCCAGTATACTACAAAAACATTTTGAAGATATCATAAACAATCCATGTTAAGCTGCATTTGCCACACTTGTCTTTGATCACTATGCAAAGTGTGGCTGACATAATCTGCTACTATTGTAAGGTGATGCCAATGGCTACTGTCCTGAGAATGTAATTTACACCATAAAAAGATGACGAGATGCCACAATATGCCATGCAACTGAGGTTACTACGCAGAGAGTCTTACTACTGGAAGCTACATATTTGCTGATTTTAAAATCAAGGGCCTAAATCATAAAAACTATGCAGACCATCTGACTGCCTTGTCCCTCTTAGTATCTTATAAGCTACTGAGAGGTGAATTCTGCCTTGCATATAGAGCTTCAACAGCCCCTGTTCTGTCCCACCTGCTGCATGTTCACAAGTCCAGTTGTACGATAAACACCAACTCAAGGAATTTCAATCTCTTTTGCAAAATAAATAGATCACACTTTTAAGGAACAGTTTTATATCACAGAGGTTACTGCTACTAGGTAACTGTCTTCCACTCAACATAAAGAAAGTATGTCTCTTAATCTGTGCAAATGTAGTTTAGACAAATGGGTACGTAACCAAAACGTCATCCCCTGTTTAGCACCCCTGTCCCTCATGAATAGGGAAAACATGTAAATGATCCAATATATCTTTGTTCAGCCCATTTCTGGGTTATTTGTATGCAAAATATAAGGGCTAAAATGCCATGGGAATGTAAGGATAGGCTTCTTAAGATCCTCATAAATCAATAGCCTATTAAGTACCTCTGAGTGTGCAACCTGAAAATTAAGATTTTTGAGTTATTTGCAAACCTTGAGCATACATATTTGCAACCGTGCTAAAGGGGGTCTATATTACCTATATTACATCGTGAAAAGGTAAAAAGAGCTTAATTGTTCATAGTATTATAAGAATTGTTATTTCAGCTGTGCAGTTATTATCAATTTCCCCATATGTTTGAGTTTATTTATTTTTGCTGATTGAAAACGGTTCTGATTACAGACAGTTGTGCTTTTTAAAAGTGGAGCAGGAGCATGAGTGGGACAGCAGATTATAGAAACTTACTTTAAACTGATTTGTAGTCATTTCTACTGATGACCAAGAAAATTTCAGTTCTCTCATTTTTTATACTGCTCCATTCTTTCTTAATTTTCCCACTGGTTTGAACACTACCATATCTGGAAAGGTTACTGTTACAAGGGAGTAAGAGAATTCTGTGCCATAACCAGCACCATGTTTCCAATACTTCTGCTTAAAAATGTGTAACGTTTATTTATTTATTTAATTTACTATTTGTTCACAGGATAAGTGGACTTGTCTAATGACCCTTTTCAGCCATGACACAAGCTCAAAGAGCAGAAAATACATCATGGTCCTTCTAATCAAAAATATTATATAAAGAATGAGTTGTTGTTGTTTGTCTTTTTGGCTTTTCCCAGTTAGGGATCGCTACAGCGGAACTCCGGTCCGCTAATGATTGGCAGAATGAGTACATAGTAAAATTCAAAACACAATGCTAAGATTCATTTCAGACAAGTTAAGATTTAAAGAACCAGTCACAGTGCACTGAGAGAAAAAGAAAAAAATATATGCAAAATCATCATTTAACAATAGCTTCCAAACAGGCTTCACATCTCCCGAATGGAGAACAGCAACAGTCATCCCTTTGTACATAGGTGGACCATCTACAGAGCCAGGAAACTATAGACCCATAAGTCTCACTAGTTTTATATGCAAAGCCATTGAAAGAATTATCATGTTAGTGATTAATAATGACATAGGAAATCTCCAGACGCTGGACTCAACCTAATTTGGTTTTGTCAAGGGCAGGTCATGCCTACTCAACCTGTTGGACTTTTTGAGAAGGTCACAAGGCAATTGATGAGGCAAAACAGTTCACACTGCCTACCATGACCTAGCCAAGGCATTTGACACAATACCCCACTCAGGCAGTGTTGATAAACTCAAGAGATTAGGTGTAAACCCTTATGTCACCCAGTGGATAGCCAGATGAATAACAGACAGGACCGAGGAAGTTAGAAATGGGGAGTCCACCTCTACCAAAAGGCCATTCACAAGCAGAGTTCTTCAGGGATTGGTCTTAGGACCACTCCTTTTTGGCATTTACTTCTCTGAAGTCAAGGCCAATTTCAAGGGCCTCTGGATGACCAGCTTTGGAGATGATTGCAAATTAGGAGCAGTCATAGAATCCCCCACCAACACTAATGTTCACCAGGAAGGGCTGTAACAGATAAAAAGCTTCTGTCAGAGTCATGGACTAAAACTAAATGCCAAGAAATGCATATTAATATCCTTCAGAAATTCATTCACATCTGGTACACCCCTAAGAGCTGACCCAGTAGTCAGGGACTTGAAGACAAATGTAGACAGCTAGCATTTGACCATCATGTGTCTACAGTAGTAAGGAAACCATTGTATGTTGTGCAACTTATAAAATAAAGGTATGGCATTTAGGTCCAATGAGGTCATTGTTCCATTATATTCAGCATTCACTGGACCTCTCATTGAGTACAATGTCCTCTTTGGTATGTACCTAAGCAGGCACATCCAACAGTTGGAATGTCCAGAGAGGTTCCTCACTAAAAGAATACAGGGTGGAAGTAACATGTTCTGTGGAGACCACCTCAAAGCCCCTTCCCTGTATTCTTTCTCTACAGGCTGTTGAGAGGAAAGCTATGCCTGATACATAAAGTATTGTCGGAGCCATACTAATGGGCCTCCTATATATCCACAAAATAAACAGCACCAGAATTACCTCTTCTAAAGATTTAAATCTTGCCTGTGATATAAAACATACCTGCTGACTGGCAGGTATGTATCCCAGAGACTAACATTTCTATGGAACAGGCTTCCTAGCCATGTGAAACAGAGTTCCTACCTAACCCAATTCAAGTGTAACTTGGACAATTGGATAGGGAACAGGAAATTCATCCCTCGTTTAGCACCTATGTCTCTAATGGACACAGGCAGCCTGTAAATGGTTCTTCTTCCAGGCCTCTGTTTGTAAATTTTTATCTCCTAAGCCCCTGCTTACACTTAGTAAAGGTACCAGCACTTGTCAGATATTTGGGATGCATGGCTAGGCTTAAAAAGGCCCTAGTGGTCATTAGTTTATTACACACCTATGACCCTATCAACCTATGCCCCTATTGTATCTAATATCTTCCATAATGTGAGTAATGCTACAGTACTTTGATGCCATATGAACTCTTTCGTCTTGATTTAATTTTCTTTCTCTTTTTTTAAAGTAGCCCAAAAATATGAATATGCATCTTAAGTGCCCTGTACCTGTCACTCATTCACATTAATATTCTGTTTATCGGTAAATGTGTTTTTTTTTTTGTTTTCTTTTAACATAAACATATCACATTTAATAAGTACAGATGTGTTGTAAATTATTCTTAATGTCTTGTGGATACTATATTAACATAGTATGGATGTCAGCTATTGTAACCTAAAATTTTGTTAACATCAACACTTTTCTTATACAATTTATCTTATTTTATTTTAAGTTTGGTAACCAAGGTAGAGTACTGATCACAAATGACCAATATCAGCCTCAGCTGGTGCAGGAGAAAAGCAAGAGATGTACATATAAGCTCAGTGGCACATGCGATAAGTATGTATTACTATAGTACATACAACTAGATAAGTAGGGGTTCTAATCTCAGCACTGCCAATTGTGTGTGTGTTTGCAGGTTAAACCGTAAGCACAACCTGGATAACTGGATGGGGAACAGAAATTACACCGCTGGGATTCCACCTATTTCCCTGCTGGACAGTGGCATAGGGTGCTGAGTTGGAACATGGGCTAAATTCTTGACTAGGATGGTAAGGGCCTCAGGGCCAATAGCCTAGTAACTTCCTATGATCCTATTTCAGAAAAAAAAACACAGCAATTATATACAATTATTAACAACAAAGCATGATTGAATGTGTATGTATAGTAGTATTATGCTATATTTACAGTAAGGAGAAAACAAAGTCAGTAATATTATGTTCAAAGTGTAAGAGGATTAGAAATGCATAGATTCATCAGCATGTTAGAAGCATGAATGCTAAATAAGATGAAGTGATGGGAACATTGCAAGGGAGGTTTCATTATAGTTTATTAAAAACAGTGGGGAAAAGGGAAGGAGAAATTAGATTATGCATTTAGAAGAGAGGCACTGACGTTTGGTGAGCTGCTAGAAATGGGCCTTTAGCTGGGTTTGGTGAATTTTGGTTAGGCTGAAGTGTCTTTCATTTGGCAGGTGCTAGAGTCTGATAGTCTCTGGACAAGTATAGGGAGGCAATGATCCGTGCAGTGGAGTTTTGTTTTGCAGGGCTGTAATGTAGCTGCAGTATAGTTCTTCTGAGGTTGTTGGCTGACTAGTTTGGCTGCTAAAGGAGAGAATGTTTGATTATTTAGCAGTTTGAATAGTTATAATCCTAGTAGAATGTCATCTCTCTGGTTTACTGGGAGACATTTTCCCTTTCCCGTGTTTATTTCCACTGGTCCAAAGACCTTTTTCAGACATGGCCTGGACCATACAGGTAAAATAAGCAACAGTGAGTACATAGAGTATACATCTGAAGGATATTACATTATGGTGTATTTACGCAATAATGTTTTACAGTGATGTTCTCACACACCTTGTTATGTAGATCACATATTTAGGCTTATAATCTGCATAACCCTTAAAATAATACCTATAACCAATTTCAGGATGAATAAAACAGTCAGTTTGCTTAATAACCAAGATGGAAGAATAGATGAGTGTCCTGGCTGTTTTCATGTTGTTAATCTTTTCATTCCAATTACTTTCTTTTTTAAATTTTAAATATTAAGGTGCTTATTTGCTAAACGCCATACAATAAAACATAAGTAATAACAGAAAGGGTCTGACAGAGACACCATTAAAAATGTAAAAACTGAACAAAAAATGAACGATTAAATATTACAAATGAATAACTAGCAAACTAATATAAAGGCTTCCAAAAGGATTTAAATAAACTATTCTGCACAAACATTCTCTGAGGACCTCGGAAAACTCACTACCAGAGTCAGAGAAGATAGACAAGTCTATTGGACAGAAGAAGCAAAGGAAGTGAAACAATGCCTATCTGTGATATCAAGTCACATCAGTAGAATGACTAACAGCCCCCAAACACACATACAAATGTGAACATTTGATAACCTGAGCTACCTGATGAGGATAAAGAAGGACAACAGATCGTGTAGATAGAAAGCCCCAGACTATATAGGGCATGATAGGAGAGAAGTATGATTTTAAAAACTGAACTTTGCCACAACAGGCACTAGTGCAGATCTCAGATGAAAGGAATAGCATTCCATACCCTAGCAGGGGAATTCTACACCTCATGCAGATGGATGGGGTCCCTGTCACTAAGCCCAATTAAAGTGCATTGCAATAATCTTGTCAGCAAAACGCTAGTGTGTGTATTACCGGAGACTTTACTGATGCTAGAATTAAATGCCTAATCTGAGAGATACACATGAATGCAACATAATAACTGTTGACAACCAGTCCTTCATGTCAGTAGACCAAGATTACATACAGAAGGCATGAGCTTATTTTCACCCAAAAAAGATGAGTGGAGACAAGACAGAGGTTGATGATGGCAGTTTAACATGCACCCTTATTACCTTGATCTTTAAAGGGCTGAGCCTAAGATGATTATCTACCATCCAAGACTGAATGCTCCCCAAGCCATTTTCCAAAGTAGCAAAATCAGATATAGACCCCTGAGGAAAGGGGGGGGGGGGGGGCTGAATATCATCAAAATAAAAATGACACTGAATACTTCTACCTTTAATTTTGTGATTTAATGCTAACATGTATAATATAAATACTAAGGGAGCAAAGATCAAACCTTGCCTACATCCCCTGTCCAGCTGCCAACATGCGAATGAGTTCACATCTGATAAATCCTGCTGACCTACTGACCGTGACCTGAGGTGTGAGATACAAACTGCTTAAGTAGCCTGGAAGTAGCACCACTGTTAGCATGCACTGTGTCAATCAAGATGTCATGAACCGCAGCATCAGATGTTACCAAGAGATAAAGGAGAACCAAAGTCAAATATAATCTTAGTTTGACACCCCTTAGCCCAAAGAGGTCTTTTATCAGTCTCAATGTGACAGTTTCACTGTTCTAAAGAGTTCTAAATTAAAGTGATATGGATCTAATAGACCATAAGAAGTAAGATATCAATATAGTTGAATGTACACAATTGCCTTAATTTGAGACATGGCAGTGGTTTGCCAAAAAAGAGCGATCCAAGGGGGCTGTCTTAAGGCCTGGGATAGCTAGACCTTCTTTACAGTAAGAAAAAAAGACTCCTCCTCAAAGAAATCTGCACAGTCTGTTAAACCATTGATTTTTTGAAGGATAGTTTATCTGTTAGGAGTGGATGTGATCAAGATATTGTGGTTTTGAAGGTTTAAATGAATTTTACAATGATTTATGACTAGCTTAATTCCATAAGCTGTTCCAGTGTAATAACTGATGTGCTGATATTCAGCTTCTTAACATGTTTAAAGGCCAGCTGAATGAGATTATGTTCTTAAATGCTAAACATATTTCTGCTGTCACCTTAAGTTAAGACAACAGATTTGTTATAACTAAAACTATTCTTATGACTAAATGTATAGTTTACTGATGCAAATGAAAAGGAAGTTATTGGTGTTGAGATAAAATGCCTCAGTCTGTGACCAAACAGCTAGTTTTCATCATAATTAACAGACTACCAGCAGGAGCTTGAGCTTTCTTGAAATCTGCAGCAAAGAATTGTGGGAGTGAGCTGCCATCCGACCAGATGAATCAAGTGTTGCTAGTGATTAGTGACTGTGCTAACAGTATGCTGCCAATGATACAGGCCAGCACCCCAGGGACACTGCTTTTTTTTTTTTTTTTTTTTTAATTTTAAGTTAACTGACCTTTGAATTTAATACTCGGGAAGTGATTCCTCTAGCTGAGGTTTGAATGAAATGGCATTGTGAGAAAGTGCTGAAGAATTTTTCAAGTGCCTTGTTCCTAGAATCTTCCACATTGGTAAATTGTTATAAGTTAAACTGATGAAATGTGATTTCTAGATTCAAACTTCAGCAAACACCGTTCAAGCAGAAACAAAGTAAGCACTGTTCGTGGCAGGAGGCAAAGCCCTCCATGTACCCAAACTGTTACTTAAAACACTTTTTAGAGATTGTTGCAACTTGGTGATATAACAAACATTGCTTTGTCTTTCTTTCACTGTGTTGTCAGTGAATCTTTGCTTTTGATTAGTCACAATTCCTGGAATTACAACCATTTACAGTCTGCTAACTAAAATCCACCAGCTGTTTTAGTTTGGCAGTGTAACCACATATTTCTTCTCTAGTTTCAGTCAAGCAAGGCTGAAATTGAAACTAGGAAGTGTTTCTAAGCATTCCATTGCTGGTAAGCAGAACTTAAATTATACTGTACTAAAAAAACCCACAGCAGTCCTACTCAAAATGCAGATTGGCAGTTGTTTGAGGACCAGCAAATTACAATTACTATGGGTAAATGTATAAGCAACACAGTCATAAAAAATGTTTGTAACTTGTATGGAATATCTGTTTGCAAACAGCTATCATACTAACTGTAAAATTGCAAGTGAACTATGGCAGGCTTTGAGCCTAATGACTTCAATTACATGGGGGCTTTAATAAACATGTATTTGAATAAAGACAAGTCTAACTTAGTTGAATGTTGAGAAAAAAATGTTAAGCATTATTTGCTAACATATTTAATCAGTTTATACCCTTACTGTGATCTGCCCAAAAATGGAGCATATGGATATTGTATTTAAATCTCGATACCCAGACGCATTCTTTATTTGACAGTCATAATTCCAAAAGTCTTTTAGAGATAAAGAGACCTGCTACTTTATTGTAATCTAGTCTGTTCTATTCTATTTAACGATCATACATTGTATTGCATTATTCTTCTCAAATGATTTATATTGCAATTAGTTTTAGCAGTATGAGTAGTTTACTTGTTTTGTACAGTAGCATGTGTGCTATAAAACTCTATGTATTCACTTTATTCGTGTTTTCTGTATTAGTTGCCTGGTATTCTTTGTTCTGTACTGGGTTAGTTCGTTGTAAAAAATAATACAATTTTTTTGAATGAATAACTATCATACTCAAGAGGTACGGAGAGAGGGAAGGAACCTGTCTTGCATCAATAATCCTATTATTCCAATATGTATTCACGCATTTGTGTTATGTTTATCATAAGGATCATTGTTGCAAGAATCATAGCATGGCTGCTGGAAAACTACAAAGCAGTGTACTGTCAGCTCTCAGCTATGTGTGAATGGTCTGAAACATGCACTATAGGACTCCCAAATCAAAATCTTCATTTATTTTTAGACAGGACATTAATCTTACAATTTTTGGAGAGTGTGTGTGTGTGTGTGTGTGTGTGTGTGTGTGTGTGTGTGTGTGTGTGTGTGTGTGTGTGTGTGTGTGTGTGTGTGTGTGTGTGTGTGTGTGTGTATATGTGTGTACATGTGAATGATGTCCAGCTTACCATGTCACATTTTCAAAAAGGCTGGATGGTGACTATTGACCCAGCTCTGTGAACCTTAACCTCCTCAGTCAATGTCTTATAATTTTTATAACCAAAAACAATGCAGTTAGCTAACCACCTAAATGTATATCTAGAAAAACAACAAATGACTAATATGTTTGTCTAATATGTTGCTCTTGCTGTAATACCTATGTAAACTGTATATACATTCATGTAACATCAGATTGTTTCCCTTTTTTTTCTTACATAAGGAAGAAGACAGACAGCTAAGAAGACTGATTCAAAGAGACCCGTGAAACTACTTCAGGCAAAATGGAGGGATTCACCCTTAATGGCAACTTGTCTCTGTGGAAAACTGTGGATGGCTGCTTAAATATCAGCACTTGCAGCTCAGAAATCTTCCTGGCTGATACTACTGCTACTTTGAAAAATGTTTTCTAAAAAAGGTATTTGAAGTCTGTAGCAATGATAGGCTCAAGAGGAGGAAACTTTTTTATTCACAAAATTTAAGTCCCATCCATGTGTCTGTCAAAACAGCAAAACTCCCAAGGTAGCAACAGACCAAAAACATTTGTACGTCCCCAACATGGGAGCATTCTAGAACAATAGATAGATAGATAGATAGATAGATAGATAGATAGATAGTAATACAGACACATACCAACTCCAAGACTGCACACGGCACAGGGAAGGAAAAGAAAGCAAGAAAATGCCGTATTCAGTTTCTCATGCTTTGCCTAGTTTGACTCCTGTAACAGGATGCCAATGATCTTCCAGGTTTGATGCTCTGAGTGTTGATCACCCATCCAATGACAAACAGTAGGTTTCCCTTTGCATTTAGATGAGCAAGAATGCCTACCTATGTATAATCAACCACCAGTCACTACTACTTCCTGTAGAAGTCTTCTCCCCTTTCCCTAATTTCTTTTCATTAGCGTGCAAGGTCACACTGGTACCTTTTTTTTTTTTTTTTTTTTTTTTTTTTTACTCAAATAATTTTTTATTTTGATCTGTATAAAGAGCTTGTAAAAATATTAATCTCATTTCAATATGTTCTAATACTAACACAGTCATAAAAAACATGGGACCAGTCTGCGTTTGCTGATTCTTGGCATCTCCAGCATACATTATTACTTGAGGTGTTTATCTTTGAAATTTTCTCAGGTGTTAAGAAGGATTTATGTCGATATTTCCATTGAAATATTCTCCAATATTGTGAAAAAGATGTTAATTTAACTGAGAGTAAGATATTTGTCTTATCTTCTATTGATTGGGGAGTCTGTATACCTTTAGTTAAATATTGCCAATAGGATACTTTATAAGCTGTCCTGTAAGCAATTAATACATTATATAAGTATGATAACTTATTTTTTGCATTACTGTTGTTTATATAATTTCAAACAACCAAGATATACATTTAGGGGTACTTTTAAATGATGAATTGTTTATTATTCTACATAGATCCTTAGAATATGTTAAAATACTTTTCAACATTAGCCAATCATTAGGTATGAATCCATAGGCTGAGATTAAATGCTGTGTTTCCAAGACTTGTTTTTTTTTATACAATGAAAGCAGCATATTAAGTTCTTATTTCCCCATGAAGTAAAAATCTCTCTATGTACTTTATCAGGGAAATTTCTTGTAATACTGAATGGAGTTAATAATGCAAACCAAAGTTTTATATCTATATTCATATTGACAAATTTCCTAAAGGCATCAAAAATTTGGTTTATTAGGTTTAATTTGGTTGGTTTTGCTCTATTATATTGTATTGCATTATATTATATCTGTAACTATAAGATTTTTTGATAAAGAATTTTCATTCCTTAAAATTATGGAATGTAACCATTTCCAATTAGAAGAATATTTAGGATTTACACAATCTATCACAATTTTAAGTGTAGAACCCTTATGTATGTTTCAATGTCAGGAAATTTTAACACCCCTTGCTCCCAATGTCTAATATGATAAGAATATGCCACTCTATTTTTCTTTGGATACCATAAGAACTTTAAGAATATTGATGTAATTTCTTTAAGAAATCTTTTTTCTGGTAATAATTTAAGAGCCTGGGCTATATATATTACTTTAGGTAGTAAGACTATTTTTATCAACTGCAGTCTGTCTTCAAATGTTATAAACATATTGTTCCATTTATTTACCAATGTTTTAATTGATTCTATGTTTGTATAATTGGTATTTAGAATCTCTACCATATTCTTACATAATACAATCCCCAAATAGTCCAAGGTTGAAAATTGCTTAACAATAATATGATTTACAGATACTTGTACCTCCTGTTTTTTATTTAACAACAGAAACTTTGATTTTGATTTATTAAAGTAGAGACCTGAGAGTTTTTGAAAGTTTTCTATTAGTAAAGCTACTTCACCAATACTTCTTTAGAATTAGGTAAAGTGAGAAGCACATCATCAGCAAACAACATTATTTTGAAACTATATTGATCATATACATCTATCCCTCTTATTTTTGAATTGCTATGTATTAGAATTGCAAGAATTTCTATAGCGAATACAAACAAGATAGACGGCATGGGGCATCCTTGTCTAGTGCCTCTAATGATCTATATGGCTTCAGAGGTAAAAAGGCCTATTTTATCAAATCCTAAGTTATTCTCATAAACTTTCTTTATAAATGTGATAAAACAGAGAGAAAAATCAAATAAACTGGGCAGCACAGTGGCAGAGCTGTTAACATGGTCGCCTCACAGCAAGAGGTTTTCCTTTTCATTTCTCGGCTGGGGTGCTTTTTGTGTGGAGTTTGCATGTTCTCCCTGCGTTTGCATGGGTTTCCTCTGGGTACTCTGTTTTCTTTCCACATTCTAAAGACATGTGACAGGAGCATTTCTCCCCAGGCCTCTGCTGAAAATAGGCTCTGTGGAGCCTAATTGGACTTTCCTGGTCAACAAATGTTAAATAAATAAATAAAATAAATTAAAATAAATAAATATATTCAAAACTTTAACTAGATAATCCCAGTTTAAAGAATCAAAGGCCTTTTCTGTATCTAAACCAACTAGCAATGCTTCTTGATTTTCTCTGTTTAAATAATCAGTTAATGTTAATATCCTTTTGATATTGTCCTAAATTTGTCTATATATATATATGGGTCTACTACTAATTACCGACACGACGATTCCCCGACGGAAAACTCCCCGACGCCAGATGACCGACATCACACAAACCCGACAACGCAAAACACCGAACACCATTACACCGAACACCATTACACCGACACACGGAACGTAAACAACACGCGACACTACATAGCATACACACTAGCCCTGACCCAAACCCTAACCCTAAGGTCCGACACTATCGCACACTTCACCTACCTGCACCCTAACCCTAACTCACTTAACCCACCCCTAGCCCAAGCTCCGACACTAACGCACACATCACCTACCTGCACCCTAACCCTAACTCACTTAACCCAGAGCCCAAGCTCCGACACTAACGCACACTTCACCTACCTGCACCCTAACCCTAACTCACTTAACCCACCCCTAGCCCAAGCTCCGACACTAACGCACACATCACCTACCTGCACCCTAACCCTAACTCACTTAACCCGTCCCTAAACTACAGTCCCTCACTAGCACACACTTACCTTACCCGAACCATACCTCCGACACGAACACACACTCACCTTTCCCACAGCCTAACCCGACATCCCACAATCTCGAGCACTTACCTGACCGCTCCTAACTCCGTCACCATCGCACACTTACCGCGTCGCGATCACACATTCCCTTGTCGGTCTTTCCGCTGTCGGCAAATCACCCTGTCGGTACACTTACCTGTCGGTCATCTGGCGTTGGTGAGTTTTCCGTCGGGGAATCGTCGTTTCGGGCATTAGTAGTAGACCCATATATATATATATATAAAACTAATTTGATCTTTATTAATTATATTGGACAGTGGGACTTTCATTCTATTAACTATAATTGACATAAAGATTTTATAATCATTATTAAGCAAAAGTATTGATCTATAAGAATTGCAATATTTAGGGTATTTATTTTCTTTTAAGATAGGCGTAATTAAAGAATATCTCCATGAAGGGGGAATTATTGCTAATGATTGGACTTCAAGAAAGGTTTTATGTAGGGAGAAGTTATAGAATTGGGAAATAATTTATACATTTCTATAATTAAACTATCTATCCCAGGTGCCTTGTTAGATTTACTTTCTTTAATCATGTCTAAAATTTCTTTCTGTGTTATTGGTTTTTGCAACTCCAGCCTTAGTTCTTCAGAGATTTTTTTAAAGTTGGGGGTTATATTATCTAGGTTGCAAATTTCATTTATACTTATTTCACATTTATGGTGTTCTGCATAATGATATTTAAAAGCATCTGAAATGGCATCTATATCTGAGACAATCTTCCTTCTTCCTTCGTGTAATATGCTACCAATATTATTAGTTTTTGATTGCATTTTATCTTTCATAGATAGATTATGTAGATGTTTTGGAAAAGTAGCATAAGAAATTATTTTTAATCTTTCTATGGCTAAGTTAGTTTTATGGGATAATATGTCATTATATTTTTTTATTGGCTTCCTCTATTTTATTTTTGTTTTCCGATTCACATAAATTCTTATTGGATTTAAGTAATACAAGTTGATTTTGTAATTCCTGTAATTCTGATTCCCATTCTTTAATTTTATTTTTGTACCAGCTGATGGTTTTACCATATATATAAGCTTTTAATGAATCCTATACCATAAGTATATTTGTTTCTGGTTTGTACTTAATCTCTAGGAAAAACAGAAGTTAACCTAGGTTTAAATTTTTTGAGTTTTGTAATGTATGAAGGAATCCTTGAAGTAATAACTAACAATTTAAACTGTGTGTGAATTTCCAATACCAGGGAGTAATGGTCTGAAAATGGACAAGGTTGTATTGATAAATTTAAAATTTTAGTATATAAATCTTGAGAGACATATATTTTATAAATTCTGGTTTGGGTTCCATGTCTATAGTCTTGATGTGAGAAAAAATAATGAATTAGATCCTATAGTATCATAAACATCTCTTAGTTTAAACGTCTCTATCCATTTCTTTAATAGTTTAGCTGTAGATGATAGTCAGGGGATTTTCTTATTTGTGGTTTCTGTGACATCTGTAACACAATTCAGGTCACCTCCTACTATTATATTGCCTTTAGAGGTAGTTGTAATGAGGTCTAAGTGCTACTTAACTAATCCTACCCCTATACCAGGGAACCAATATAAATTCACTAAAGTCCATATTCTGTTGTTGAATTTAGCTATGAGTCCATCCCTATCCACATATTTATAGATAACTTCTGGATTCAATTAGGTCTTTTTCCATAGTATTGCTACTCCTCAAGTCTTTGATTTATAAGAGGTGTGACGACCGTGCCCTGGCACAGCAATCAAGGAGCCTAAATCCTCACCACTAACACAAGGGAAGTTGTCTTCTAGAAGACGAAAGGATAACTAATACACACAGTAAAGTACAATTTCCCTTAAGTGCACACAGAGATCACAGTCAGTCTGGGGCTGGTTGCTCCCTTGCTCTCCAGGTCCCCAATAAGAATCCCCATTGGCACAGCTATAGGGTCCAGATCTCAGCCTAGCTGGCAAGCTAACCTCCAGTACCCTCTCTGTCCAACAAGTGCTTCATGTCCCTGCCCAGGTAGATGACACACACCCACACTTTGAGATAAGTATTTATACAACTTCACAGACACTCCTGGGAAAGGCTGACACAGATTCTCCAGCTGTGCCCCTTTACTCAGATTATACAGTAGTAATTACTGCCACCACCAGCTAATATTATCAGCTACCCAAAAGCCCTTGAAAGGGTGTCCAATTATTACTATGAAATATTATTATCCAATTGGTAATGTGACTATTCAGTCTAAGGCTTATTAGAGTGGCCTATTATGATAACCTCTATAAATATGCAATGTATTCTAGAGCCTAACTTGTCTCTACACAAACCAGCCACAGGTAAAGGTTTTTAAAATATTTAATAATAAATAATTAAAACACAAGACAATACTACTGCACCACACAAATATCTAAGAGTTCAGAGATCACACAGAAACTTAAAACAATACAGTAGGACATGTCTGATGTCAAAGAAAAACACAATCTAACTTTCTAATCTTTAGCTATTCTTAAGAGAAAACACAGTGCTATAATCCTACTTACAGATATAAAGAGCATAAGCAGTGCTGGGTTGATGGTCCAAGACAAATACTTTCAGTCTCTCACTGAACAATAGTTTTTAAAACGCTAACAAACAGCGCTGCTAAGGCCCTCCCAAATTACATCATTTTGACACTTAGGTTTTCCCAGTATTCACATTACATCATTTTGACACTTAGTCTGGAGTTCCCAGGCCACAAACTGCATTATTTAGCAAGCTAACACCTGCTCAGGAAACTACAACAATAAAAGACATTTCACATGTATACTCTAACAATTATTCCTTAAGTTAAGACAATAGAAAGAATGTGTTCAGCCAGACGCTTCTGCACCACTTTTTTAGATAATTGTAACTTCAAAGAACATTTGAAATGCTTGGCTTGATTTTCCTTGCAGCAGATGGCAACATTGCAACAATCTTTTCAAATTTTACAGTGTTTTCTTTCATTTAAAAACACAAGCCTGTATTTTACATTTATTTATACAAATGATAGAATTATGTATCAAATTCTATTTGACTAGGCTGGCAGCCTTCGCCCATCTTTCCCCAATCTTCACTAAAGGATTGAACTTGTATTCTGTAATTATTAGGCTCCCACTTAAGTGTGTCATTTATTTTAAAACAATTTTCTTGAAGGAAAACTACTTCAGCTTTATTTCATTTTAGGTATCTCAATAAGTTAGATCTTTTGTTTGGGTTGTTTAAGCCATTAGTATTTAAAGACACCAAAGTCAGTTCCATGCCAGGATTTTTTTAGTTAAAAAAACAACTATGTATTAATAAAATCCTAGCTACGTAAAACCCTTCCTGTATAGTTACCTCTATGTTAATTAAATAGTTCCTAATTATCTTAATCAGCATTGTTTTTTTTCATGAGGTTTAATAATAAACATTTTTTGTCAGGCAATTTAAAAGTAGAAAAAAAAAGAATAGAAGCCTATTAACAAAACTTGCATATGTATAAATCTTAACCCACACTAACCATGGAATGAAGAACATTCCTAGTCTAAAAGACAAAAATAAGTCTGTTATACTAACCTTCCTAACCACCTTCTTACTCATTTTTTAGCCCATAAAACAATAAATATTAAAGGAGAAAATTTTATAAATTAGGTAACCAGTAATGTTTACTTTTCATCCATTCAGACTTTAATTTCTCTTATAAATTAAATTAAGTAAATCAACAACCTACAATTCTCATCAATGCATTACTGATGTGAAGGTGACCATTCAAAGAATACAAGAAACAAACAAGTACTTTATGAATTTAAGTTTCCAGATATAAGAATGTAAGCAAGTATAAGCTTGGTTACTAGTCTGACTTTATACATATTATTCATTCAGGCTATATGCTAAGTTGTCCTGTTACTTGAATGGTGTATAATTAACTAAAATAATGAAACACATGGTCCATGTTATCTAAAGAAGTTCTTAGATTAATGTAGCTTATTTAACAAATCTATACAATATTTATGTTCCCTTTTCTTTTCTTTATTAATTATAATCAAATGCAATTACCCAGAATAAAAGTAAAAATAACTGTTTACACATAAACTTGTGTAAATAATATCCAAAAGATAGATGATATCAAAAGTTGTTAGGACAACTCCATGCATTATACACATGACATTAGTGTATTTCTAGCTTTATAAGGACTCTATTTAACTAAATCATTGATTGTTGAATTGGTTGTTATTAGCAATTTTGTGCAGTTTTAACAGATATAGTGAATAACTATTATTTTATGTGAGCCTTTGATATTAATATCAGCTTTCATTGGTGTCTGTTAAAGAGCATAACACTATGAGAGAGTTAGGTGCAGTTGTGTGTGATGTTAGTGTGATCATACTTAAACTAGGGCTCTATTTGTTATATTGTTTCATGAAATTGAAAGTTTAAGCAGCACTGTTTCAACTTCACAGACACAGTTTAATGAGGTGAACCCATGGCTTATCTATTTGCACCTTTTGCCATATATTAAACATGAACTGTTGTCTGTGATACAGAAAAAATAATCTGACAAAACTTTAAACATATTATAATTTATAAACAGATTTCCTGATTTATGCATTAAAGGAAGATACAGCACAGATTGTCTAAAAGTCATTTTATGCACTCCTATGTATTACTTTTTTCTCCCAGATGCATATAAGTCTACGCATAGCCTGTTATTTTTCAGATTTTTATGAATCTTCCACTTTTTACTTATTTTATGGACATTGCCAGTAGACATAAATATATCTTTAATCTAAGAGAAAATGTTAATAACTGTTTACTGAGTCGTGTAAAGAAAGTATAAAACTGTTGCATGTCCTATCATACATAGTGTCATCTCTTTTAAGCAAAACATCAGCAGCGTCACTAAATACTTCTAAATCACTTTCACTAGGAGAAGCCCTCTGTACCCTAACAACCAATCAGGGAATCACTACCTTCTATTCGCATTACTTTTGTAATCCGAGCTGTGTGACATATGAGTGGAAGACAGACTGACACATATGCTATCTTGAGTGTTGAAAAAAAGCCTCACCACTTTAAGTTTGATGTATATGATTTCCCGCTCAGCTAGTATCAATACACATATTCATTCACTTCAACCCTTCCCGTGAGAGTCTCCCCATCAATCAACCCACCTATGGACACTGAAAACGAGAACCACAATCACTGTCCAACAAACCCTACACCCCCCCTCTAAACAAACAGCCCATCCCTTCATATATCACAAAACGAAACAAACCCAGCCAAATGTCCCAACAGCATAACCTGTTCGTTTATTCAGCACTATATACGAAGAATGCTTACTTCTTTAACCTCCAGCTATCATGGGGAATATTAGGAGCATAAATCTTCACAGTTTACAATAGCATCTCTGCTCCAACCAGCATCTCAGACCTACACAGAGGCACCTATCTTCCAAGTTCCTTCCCCTCTTACCAACGCCAGACATACTCTCTAATCTCTTACTTATTAAATCAGATGTGGAAAGCTTACCTCTCAAATGGGTAATCGCGTTTCAAGCCAAAACCTTAAGCCAAACCCACTACTATTATGACACTCTAGATAATCAAAGAAGAACAAAAATGGATGTACAGAGATCACGATGAACTCGGCTGCTGCATCTCACACAGAACAAAGCCCAATCTATCAATTGTGGGCAAAAAAAGCATAAAAAGTTAGCTAATTAGGCTCTATTTCAATCAGACACATGCATCGTTTGAAACAAGATTCACTGTCAGAAGTAGTGATCTCTAAAAAATAATCCTATGTATTAGTAACTAAGAAGCATTTACTAGGATTAAGGCACTTACATTTAATTACTGGGAGTTATTGATCGCAAGAGCAGATCTTGCATAGTTTAAAACTGGAGAAGATGATTTTTTTCTTTTCTTTTTTCCAATAACTCCATTATTTAGCTATTAAATATTTTAAACTTGGGTATGACCGTATGATACTATTTATCCATAGCACTCAAAATTGTATATATATGAGTTGAAAAGAAAAGAAAAAAACAAGACATAAACTTGTCACCCTTTTTAAATCATGAAGTATAAGACAGTTTACTATTTAACTTTACTACAAAAGTAATTCTATTATATTACATTATTATTAATGGGATAGAACCAACATTTTTTCCTTTCTTTTTCTTTCATTTTGTATATATATATATATATATATATATATATATATATATATAAATAAGAGCATTTACATGACATACCTTGTTTGAAATACGAGATAAATCCATTATGTATTCCAGTCAAGTTGCATTAGATACTTTGAGAAATTTAGCAGGGACAGCAATTTTTGATTCAGTTTTTTTTTTTGCTTTTTCTTTTTAACATCAGTCCAGGAAGATTTGTCTGTGACTCTTTTCAATGAAGGAGCTGTCCAATCCATATATTCAGGTATGGATATAACGTTGATTTTAATGAATGCAGTGACTTCTAAGTTGTTGAAAGTCCTCATTTCATTTAGGTGTAAAATTTTAATTTTGGCAGGAAAGGCAAGTAGAGTTTTGATGTTGTTTTGCTTTAGAAGCTTTATTAGTAGCCATACTTTTTTCCTCTGTTCCAGGACTCTGACAGAATAGTCATTGTCAAACCTTATTGGGTTTTGATTATATTTTAAAAGGCTCTTTCTCCAGGCTGTCTTTAGGACCAGCTCTTTCTCTAAATAGGATAAAAACTTTAAAACAAATGATCTAGGGGGAGTAGATGATGTTGATGCTGGTCTTCCTAAAGCTCTGTGAGCTCTCTCGATGCCAAATGAGAAACCTTCTTTTAAGTCTAAGACTTCTGGAATCCATTTATTTAAGAAAGTAATGATATCTTCTCCTTCAGCTCTTTCAGGGATGCCAAATATTCTTATGTTAGATCTCCTCTCCCTGGTTTCAAGGTCATCCACTTTGTTTAGAAGCCAAATATTTTGTTTGATAACTAATTCCTCCTGTGTTTCCTCTTCTTTGAGTCTTCCCTCAGTCATTCAGGGTGGTTTCTATGTCAGTTATTTTAGATTGATGTTGCTGAATGAGTTCTTTAAGTGTATCTGTTTATTTCTGACAATTTTCCTTGAGATTTTGTAAATTTTCCTTAAAGTCATCCATTTTTAATGACAGTTCTTGTATTGCAGTAGTTACCAGTTGTAGTTCTCTTTTTATAGCCAAGTCAGTGTGAGAATTCTTCGAAGTACTCATCTCCACAGTTAAAATCTTCTCCTTTGTAGTTTGACAAGAAAAAAATCACCTAAATCTACCAAAGTTTCTAGTTATATAGTTTATACTTTCATCTATCAATTCTGAATGTTTTTCTTGAAAAAACAAATTAATTATTTCCTGTATTTTATATTAGTTTTATGGAGCTCTGAAAATCTGCTGCTTTCAGTTAACTATTCTGGCTCTGCCCCCACACTGGCACCTTTTCATGTGTCTGAAATGATGCTGGTAGAATTCAAAGGTAGGTGATGCTTATGGCCTCACTCATCTCCCTGATGAAACAGTACCAGGCATCTGTCTTGTAATGGGGCCCCTCAAAGGAGTCCCTCAGCAGGCACTCCTATTTTTGCCAATGCAAGTGATAGAGAAGTATTTTAGGCTGTCTCTTGCACTACGTTTGAGTCTTTCCAAACATTTTAGAAGACATATTAAGAAAAACCAAAGCTCCAATAAGGAAAATAACAAAAAAGCAGGCAAGGAACACTGGCAAGAATACCAAACAATTTATTCAAGTTAGCGCTTTCGTTTAGTAATACCAAACAAAAGCGCTAACTTGAATAAATTGTTTGGGATTCTTGCCAGTTTGTTCCTTGCCTCCTATTTTTGTTGTTTTCCTTTTAGAAGACATAGCCAATTCAGAGGTTGCTATCAAAAGGAAATGGGAAGTAGACTTGTGGCAATGTGTGTCCCAGGAAGCACATGCCAGGCATTGATGTTTAGCATGTCAATGCAGTGTAGCCCAATGCCACTACATTCCCACACTTCAATATCACTGCTGCCTGAGAGGGCCAGACACAGTGGACACACAAGGCATTAGGCCTTTACATAATACCATGCTGGTCTCCAGGTGGTAGCAAGGTGTATTAAGGAGCCTGTGGCTAAATTGACGTCATGGATGTCACCATGAATGTGTAGACCTTTTCACAGTCTTTGTTGTATGTATATGGGAATGAATGAGCCTCATTGTGCAGTGTAGAGCTGGCATGCATTGCCAGATCTGATGCTGTTCCTGTGACTGACATTTGTCTTCCTCCATTGTGGACAGGTAGGTCAAAGTCAGGTACTGCTACCTTCCCTACACCACCCACTGGTGGTGAGCCTGAGGAGCTTGTCCACTTGCTCAGATGTAGTCTACACAGTGATCAGACACACGGCACAGCCAAGGAGTTGCAGACCCATGGTCTAAAATCATCCTTGCTAGTGGGTGTTTATGCCAGTGCCATACCTCAAAAGGAATGCACCCATAGCCAGGGATGTTCACAGTCTGCATCATTCCCACCTGGGAACCCACAGCACCTTTCATAGATATATACACACAGTGCAACCACGTGTGTAGGAGTTGTGCTACCAGAACCCATAATGAGCAAGTACCCACTTAATCTGGACACTTACCCCCCAGAAAGCACTACCACCTCCCTGCATATTATACCCAGCCTCCCAATCTCTTATCATGTCACACACACTCCCTTCCATTTCCTTTGCCCCTCCATCATCAGTGTGCACATTGCTGATCCCTGTCAGTGTCTCACTCCTCATCTGT
Organism: Protopterus annectens; assembly: GCF_019279795.1. Classification (NCBI taxonomy): domain Eukaryota; kingdom Metazoa; phylum Chordata; order Ceratodontiformes; family Protopteridae; genus Protopterus; species Protopterus annectens. Next base: position 471,974,042 of record NC_056743.1, read on the forward strand.
GCTTATGATGACAACTGCACCCTGCTGTGTTATAAGGATATGTAATAGCTGTTGGCCAGTGAATAGACTGTGCAGCATAGCCTGTGTGTTGTATTGCATGCATCAGTTTTAATATTTGTTGTGTCTATTCTGGCCTATTGTTGTGGACTGAACACTACATCTTTGTTAGTCCCATAATGCCTTATATAGTCTCCTGCACTTGGCTGTACCAGCACCTCCTCCTCCTCTGTAGCTGCATCTAGACCACAATATTGTGCAGATAGCAAACATCTTGTTGCACATCTCCAAAGCATAACTACAGTGCAACACCAGAGAAATCTAGACAGTAGAAGCCAGCCATCATGATTCCAAAAGGACATGTTCAGTGACTGTGTGGGTTTGTAACAGGGCATTGTTATATGGTATCCTAGCCATGCTGTGTGGATTACTTATCATGTCATTAGCCATAGTTCTGGGGCGTATCTAGCTTTGCCAATGATATGTCCCTGTGGGAAATCAGCTGGCATGATTTGCTGATATAGGTTAGACTTGTGTCATTTGTGGGAATAGTGTAAACTACCTGGATAGCACACCCATTGTATAAAATACTTAAAATTTCATAGAGATGGAGTCAGTAAAAGGCATTACACCTTCAAAAGTTAATGTTAAACATTGCATAAAATATCCTCTGTATTGCACATGGCCTGGCAGTTGACTGAGTGGAAGCCCTTCCAGCTGATTTACTGATGTCTATGTTGACCAGATGGGGCCTTGATGGTGATGTGGGTGAAATGAATGCCCCCCTAGAATTTTAGGGAAATGGGCGGTTTCTTGCAATACCTGCAAAGTGTTATTATTCACCACTTACTTGGGAATCATCTATGCTTCTCCATGTGCTGCAACATAACATTAAGGAAATGGTATAGCATTTGTGAGCTGAATGCCTGTGACATGCCCATCATGTCCCCTGATGGTTGCTGGAAGGTCCCTTTAGCAAGAATAGGCAAGGTTACACATACCTTATTTTCTGCAGGGATTAGTATTCTATGCATCCTATGAGATTCTGTGTGATGACGGCATATGTTTGCAAGCTCCTGTATGAAGTCTCTGCGCACAAGATAGTGTTTGACTACATCCCTGTCGTAAAGGTGATGGAATGTAAGGCCTTCTCAGATGAGGAGGATAACAATATGCACTTTCATGGACACTGGCTGTGAAAGAAGCCAACAAAATATATTGTTCAGCTACTATGGCTTCTACAGCTACCATATTAGTGCAGTGTTTGTTACTGTTAACAGAAAATTACAGTGTACAAACTACAAACTTGCTGGTAGCCATGCTTGGTTGCACAATTTTTATACATGTACGAATAACTCCACCATGCTGTTTACCCTTAAAAACATTTCCAATTGATTTTATTACCATCATTTTTCTCATTTTTCTCATTTTTCTCATTTCCATATGATTATACGGTCATTAGCATATCATGTCAACCTTGCAATTTTGCCACATTGTGAGACTGTGCTACCTGTATCGCTACATCATTCCCACTCTGTGCATCACCATTCGCCACACAATTGTGTCTAATGCTTTGTACTTATCATGTTTGAATCTCACCCAGTAATTTCTGTATGACACATAATTAATGCAGAATGCTTTCTTCAGTGCCAAATATCTAATAAAATGTGCAATAGTACTACGGCCTTAGTTGATGCTGTAAATTCAGGGACTAGCTCTGGTATGGGATAAAATTATGTTGGGTCTGTAGTAATCGCCCTGTTTTACTCTTAATTGATAAATTTATAAACAGAAATGTTCTAGCTGCATATTAATTTGAAGTATTTGAGAGTATGGTACAAATGTTAAGAGAGAGTAGTTACTTCTATTGCAGCAAACACTTTGCAGAACCATTACTTCACCATTTTAAAGCAATCTTTAAGTCTTTAAAGTGCCTATAAGTCCTCAGATAATTTTCTTTGAACTCACTTGTCTTAATAACCTCCAGCTTATATCTTCTGTTTTTTATAACTCTGATATTATATCTGTGTAGTTATGCCGTTCCATTATCCACATGAGGCACATTAATGCTCTTGAGTAAATTATTTGAGTCATATCAGATATTACACTGTTACATGCATAGAGTTTAACTAAATTATTTTCTACCTATCAATTCTGCAGTGACTTTTGAGTAGACAAAAACCTTCAGTTACTGATATCTTTCTTTTGCATAGTTATGTGCCTTTACTAGGACTTCTGTTGTTTAACATTAACACATTTCAGAGTTCTGTATCTGAATGTTTCCATATGTATGAGTTTCTGGAAGTGTGCCGTTCCTGCCTTATGTCTCTTATCTACAAGGATATAATCCCTGCTTGTAATATGGAAGGTCAGGTATGTTTCATAACAAGGTAACACAATGACCTAAAGCTTGGGTAGTGCATAAGATGTACCAGAAGAGCTGAAAAGGAAGTGACAACATTAGATGAGTATTCTAAATACAGGGGCTGATTAGCGTCATTGTAAAGGAGAGTAAAACTGCGTATGAGAGATAAAAAGGTAATTAGTGCAGAGCAGAAGAAGCAGTAACTGCCCTAATAAAGGCAAAGGAAATAGCTACATCTGAAATACTAAAAGAATGAAGGCAGCTTATAAAGGCAGTAAGGGGGGCTAATAATGATTGGAAATGTAACAAGAGGTAGAATCATTAATATCGAAAAGTCCCGAGGGTAATATGGTGCCTTTTTTAATCACAAAGCATGCTATACACAAAGAACAAACTGTTTGATCTTATGGAGCAGACCTAATGAAGTTCTATGGAGAGGTGGATACAACAGATTCGTGTGTAATGAAGGCTGCCAGCTTATTTAAGGCAAGAGAAGTTATAGATATTTAAGCCAAACATTCTTTACCAGATATCTTAATCCACCCATCCACTATTTTCCACATGGGGTCCGGGTGTCACTTCAACAGTGATTTTTTTTTTGTGGAGAAGTAGACCACCTAATGTGGTATTTCTGGTGTCCATTTATACACATTCTGGTGCATGTGTGTGTGTGTCTGTGTGTGTTTATGTTTGTATGAGTGCATGTGTGCATGCATGCATCTGTGCATGTGTGTGTGTGTGTGTGTGTTTATATTTGTATAAGTGCATGTGTGTGTGTGTGTGTGTGTGTGTGTGTGTGTGTGTGTGTGTGTGTGTGTGTGTGTGCGCGCGTGCATGAGTATATATATATATATATATATATATATATACATATATATATATATATATATATATCAGCTAGTGAGCCATGTGAGAGAGACATGAGTAATGTCAGTTAAACACAAGTGACTATGTAAAGTGTCAGTATCTGAAAGTTGTGCAAGCAGCCCGCAATAAGAGTTTTTCCTTCGGTGGAACCTGACCCATGTGACTTTGCCTGGCAGTGGATTATGTCTATGTGTTATTAACAAGCTGTTACTTGCTGTTCAGGGTTTGATTCCCTCATCCCCACTTGCTTACTGTAAGACCTTGAGCAAGTTATTTTTAGATAGTTATTTGGGGCAATCAGGGAAATTGGTCTAGGCTCTTCAGTGATCTTGTGAACTGCAAACCTAGTAACTACCCATAAGTTTACCAGTATTTATCAAGCTGTGAGTGCCTACTGAGGAGACAGCGATAACATGCTGCTAACAGAAAATGAGGCTGGCAGGATGTTTCTTTAATTTCTTAATCTGTATGGGTGACAGCAGTTATTTTCATTTGAAAGATCCAGATATTGGGATTGGTATGACTTCTGTTGAGATCTGGTGTATTCCAGTTCACATTCAAGTTTATGTGTATTATCTGCAAAAACACTTAGGGTGTGTTGTATGTCAGGAAGTACTCCACTTGTGGTGGAAAAGGATATATATTTTCAGATTATCACTGCAGCACAATGTCTAGAAGCAGAACATCTATGAAGTAACAGAAAATGGTTCCATGTCAGCTGATCAATACACAGTTCTTTAAGAATGAAATTAATAGAAGCAAAATGGTCAGCTGACTTTTTGAGATTGGTGCCTTTCTCTGAGGAGCAAGCCTTCCATACTCCACATATAGAGAGGACATTCCCCCGCAATACTGGACTTAATATAATCAGTTCAAGATGACCATTACAGTTCAAGATGACCGCTGTCGTGCAAGTGGTCTGATCCCATTTCAAACAGATTAGTAAAGTAAATAAGAACAAAATGATCCTCAATAAATATTTTCATTAATGCTGTAAACAGTTCTGATTTTATCAAAAAAAAATTGCAAGAGTTTTCTGAGCACAAGCTGAGAATCGTATTATATCTGAAAATAACTCACTAGCTTTCTTAGCAACAACAGCCAGGAAATGAGTCACTGATTCAGCCTTCCTGAACTTTTTGCACTCTGAAGGAGAAATAAAATATTACAGGCACTCATGATTGTCAGAGGCTATTCAGAAGTTTAACTAGCATGTTGCTTGCATCGCGCAGGTGTGGTTATTAATAACGTCATCTGCAGTTACAAACTTAAAATGGGAAGAACACAACAGTGCCCTGACCTAAGTAAAGGGTTGCCATACTGACAAATGAATGTTAATGCCGAGGAGCAGTCAGTATCTGCCTTTCATGGCAACAGTATAGTTTCTTTTTTTTCATTTTACACAGCCTTCAGCCTGCTACTTTACAAAAGTTGTACAACAAGCATATCATTTATCTGCCTTACAGGCTGAAATACTGGTTCTTTACTCCTTGCTTCACTACCTGCATCAGCAGAGCAAATCCAGTCCGTGTCTCACAGCTCAGTTGCTGGTTTTGGTGACATACTGAAGCAAGTATGCTTAGTTTAAAGTAACACCTTTATATCACTCCTAACACAGCTGTGCTGAAAGCCTTCTCATAAAGGATAAAAGCAAAACAAACATTTGGCTACATACAAATTTTCTACCATGTTCTACAACAGTGCAGAAGTGAATGATAGCTATGTTTGAAATGTAAATATGATACATTAATTCAATAGCCAGCCTTATAAAAATATGCTCTCAAATCCCACTAAAAGTAGTAATTCTTTGAAATCCCCTTCTTGTCTCAGTCTTATATTTATTCATCCCACTCAGCTGTGAAAAGCCATCGAGAAATTATACCTAACTCATAAACGATATGTCGCACATAAGTGTGACATTCTGCATGTGCAATGTGGCATGTGATAAAGAGTCCCACAGTCACAGTACTGTTTGTCTAACCTATTGCATGAGTTTCACAAACAAATTCTGGCCACTTTCCAGCAGCTCAGGACAGATTCCTTTTTTTCTGTTTTAACTTATTTATTGAAATGTTATATACAGGAACAAGCACGTTAACATAATAGCATTTACACAACTGTTTACATAACAACTTACTATATACATCAGTAAACATGCATACAGTTTACAATGAACATAGACCATGGATTAATATATATTTTTATTAAGTATATTCTGTGATGATTTTGCTTCTTTTCATCTTAACAGTAAACATTTATTTTTGGTATACAACATCCATCCATCCATCCTCAACCCCTTTTTCCCATTTTGCACATGAGGTCAGGGTGCCACTTCAGCCGTGACAATCATCCTGTGCCAAGGTTTACACCACCGGATGGCTAGCCCTGCTGTGGCAGTTCATTCGTACCACTCACTCACACACACACACTCACCTACGGCTAATTTAGAGTGTCCAATCCACCTACAGTGACAGTATTTATAAATTCAGTAAATTAAGGTGTAACCTCATTTTACCAGTTCTATGCAGTCATTTTCTTGGCTGCTCAAGACAGCTTCTCATGGGCCCATGAACAACTTCAGTTTCTCTGTGTCATTTAAAAGATCAGATCTTAGGCTATTGAACAGTATGTCTGTTCTTCGCTGAAGGATTTTATTGAATAAGAATGGTCTTCAGGAAAGGAAAACTAGGAAAATAGTTTTCTTTCACTCAGAAATGATGATAGAAGAGCCTGGTACCGACCCTTGCATCATCATCATCACTAGAGACACTAAATGGAATTGTGGTCCTGGGTAAATGGTAAAAAGAGAAGATGCTGAGAAGGCTTCTGAGATAGCAGTGGAAGCCCCAGTAACTATGACTCACTTGCCAGAAAAAAAAAAAAATAAACTTAAAATAATAAACTTCATTAAACTGCATTTTCCTATGAATGCTGTGCAATGACCAAGTTCTTAGTTCCGTGTTTTTGGTCAGACTGGATAATTAGCACATTTGCATAAATCAGCTATGTTATAAAAGATTCAAAGAAACTTTATTGTCATTTAGGACAACACAAGTGCAGCCTAAATGAAATTACAAATATCAGCTCACGAGAGAAATGCAGTGTAAATAACATGGATACAGCAATATCAGAGAATAACTTAATAAAAAAAAGTAAACAACACGTATAAAATGTAAGAGGTAGCTCACATTACATAAACATACTCAACACCCATTATCCAATGATAAATAATAAATACATGCCCACCACCAGACCCCCTCACCATTAAGATCAAGAATAAATACAGACTAGTGAATAGCAGCTGTTTAGTTACTGTATTGCACTTGTTAACTTTAGACATGGTCAGTATAGCCATCGTACTGCATAATAGTAATACCGGCATCAATTGCTCAGAGCAGCAGGGTTAAATGAAAAAACATGAGGCTTCAGTGTATCCGGTCTTATGGTTGGTGTCCATGTTAATAAGTCTCACAGCTCTAGGATACAGACTGTTCCGGAATCTGGTAGTCCTACAGGGGAAGCTGCGGTACCTCCTTCCAGATGCAAGTTGTGAGAACCAGTTGTGGGCCTGATGATTTGAATCAGCTAGTATTTTGTATGTTCTCTTTCTTGCTCTTGTAAAGAAAAGCGCCTGAATAGAATGAGGTTTGTGCCCAAGATTTTCTCAGCCACCATTACCACCCTCTGTAGTTTCTTCCTCTTCTCAGCAGCTGTGCAGTTGCCGAACCATGCTATGAAGTGGCTAGTGTAGATGCTCTTGATAACTCCCCTGTAAAGAGTGACAAGAGAAGACAGTGGGAGCCCTGGCCTTTTTGAGGGTTCTCAAGAGGTGACGCCTCTGTTGAGCCTTCTTGACTATATGGTTGGAATTAACAGTCCAGGAGAGGTAGTCTGAGATATGAAGGCCCTGGGAGTTGGTTGTTTTGACTTTTTCTACTAACAATTAATAATAATAATCATTTTTAATAAATTAAAAAAATAATCTGTTAAGCTATTAAAAATGCAATAGGTGATGTGTGGCATATCCATATAATATATTGCTAATTAAAATGCAAGTATAACCCAAGTAAAATAAGCAAATACTCTGTTAAATGTAAATACATGCAAATGTAATTAATAGTTTGACAGAAAGATACAATTTCAATATGTAGCATTTTTAAAAGTTTAGTTGATAAAGTTAACATTATAGTTACAATTTTACTGATGAAATTCAAGCAGTATGGTTTCCATGCTGCATACCACAGGCAGTCTATAGAATGCCTAATTTAGCAGGGTATCAGGGATGTGATACAAAGAATGAAATGCACTCATGGAGGCCAAGAAACACCTTTTTACACAGTAAATTGTGTACCAGAGTCAGTGGTGGATTATAACAGGGTGATTTAGGTGGTAAGTGGTTGCCTGGGGCCAATAGCATCAAGGGGTCCCATACTTCACAAATGTACTAATTTCTTCGGCACTTTCCAAATTCTGGGCATATTTAAGCCCTCTTCATAAAGTTCCCTCTCCTTTAAGTGATTTGTATAGAGCTACTGCTGTGGCTGTGAAGTGGCAGAGTGTGTACCTTGGGTCCTGGGAGTTTTTCATGCCTTAATCATGCACTTTTTTTGTTGGTACCATGCATAAATACATTTTCTTTTGGAGTCATCTTCCTGATTTAATACCATTCAAACTGCTGTCATTATATTCCACCAATGCCTATACTCATCATCTACAGCCACTAGACTGTGTACATCTCAAATGTCCTATGGTGATACAAAATGTCTACAATAAAGTAGTCCAACCTGATTTACACAAATGCACAACTTTCCTGCAATGTTCAGCTTGATCAAAACATCAGATTGAGCCATTCTCATCAACATACAGACCCATACTCATTAATCTTAGACCTGTTGTTCACCTTGTAAACCTCAGATTTCTCACTGTGATAATGTGTTTCAGATATATTTCACACAAGCGCATAGTAGCCAAGTATTACAACTTTTTTCACATAAATGCACACTATTCCTGCAAAGTCAGGCTGTCTAACCTGATCAAACAACAAAAATGTAACTTAATTTCATCCACAGACAACCTCCTTAGTCACTCAGTAGTTATAGCTATATAACCAAGTACACCTTATCTTATTGTGATAAAAATAATAATAACACTCAACCGTTTAGAATTAGAATAAGGACAAAGCCAATAAATAATGACAGACAAATGCAGAGAGTCAGGGGTAGATTTTAAATGTTGTTGTTATATACTTAGAAAGCTGGTAGAATAAAAGTTGTGCATTCATTCTCTGAAGAACATGAAGTTTGAAACTCATATATTTGTCATTACTTAGTAACTGGAATCTTTAGTGATTTACCTGAAAACCACAATTTTTATTAGGAACAAACCAAACATATGGGGCAAAATCAGAGGTATTAAGTTCAGGGACACAACTATGTGTGTTGACCAGTGCTCTACACCAGTAAATGTAAGTAAAAAGTAAACGTTGTAAGTAATTGCTATGTTAAATTGTTAATCGCTATGTAATCCAGTGTAACTACTGTCTGTTTATTTTACTGTGGAGCTTTTCTCCCCGGGTCTCCGCTGAAAATGGACCTACGTCCAGTCGGACACCCCCGGTCAACAAATTTAAATAAATAAATAAATAAATAAAAATAAATAAAATTAAGAAAATAAATCAAAGCTATGTGATTTCAACTTTGTTTCATACAAGCCAAATCATTAATTGAGCAACCCCAAACAGCCCTAGACCTGCCTAGCATGCAGTTATATACACTTTGTTGTCCATACCTTATCTGACTATGATAAAAAATAACTCTCAACCTATTAGTACAAGAATCAAGAACAAAGCCAAAAAATAAACAACTCTCAACCTATTAATGCAAGAATCAAGAACAAAGCCAAAAAATAAACAACTCTCAACCTATTAATGCAAGAATCAAGAACAAAGCCAAAAAATAAACAACTCTCAACCTATTAATGCAAGAATCAAGTACAAAGCCAAAAAATAAACAATTAATGAGGAACAAAGGCTCAAAATCAGGGACAGATTTTAAATATTGCTCCTATATACTCTGAAAATTACAATATTTACATTGACATGTGTTTTCTGAAGGATATGAAGTCTGAAATTCAATCTTTTGTCATTATTTAGTGACTGCAGTCCTCAGTGATTTGCCAGAAAACCACAAATATTATAAGGAAGAGATCAAAATGAGGCAAAGTCAGGGACAATTTGCAAAAAACAGGACAATTTCAACTTGCTTTCATGCAAACAGTACCCAAAGCTTATTTTATACAAATGCACATTGGTTTTGCAAAGCCAGGCTGTAATCTGGGCAAGCAAGGCAGTGCATTGCTTTCATCCATGTCTGTCTCCCCATTTAGTGACTGCAATCCTCAGCTGCCAGAAAAACACAAACTGTATAAGGCACAAGACAAAATATGAGCTCAAGTCAAAGACATTGTGTAAATCGAGGAACATTTTCACTGTTTCACACAAACATTTATTCATTTATCAATTTATTTATTATTTGTCTTTGTTGACTGGGATAATCCAACTGGGTAGGGCCCTTTTTTAGCAGAGGCCCAGGGAGAAAACCTCAGTTTAATACAGTCTAATAACATTGGTAAAGTCATTGGTACAATATTGCTTTCCATGAGTCAAAAGTTATATTACATATAAGATTTTTCCTGGATTAATACATTAATATTTCATATAGCACTATGGAAGTACATTTGATTACAGTCTGTGTTACAGTTACTTGAATTCATTTGTCAGACTTAAGTTTCAGTTGTAATGATATGTAAACATTCCTGTAGCTGGTTGAGCTCAATAAGTAGGTAGAATAGGCAGAAATATAGTGAGGCGTAGAAAGAAAGGGGAGTATAGTGTTAAGAGTAGGAAGAGCATTAGGGAAGTGGAACGTTGTACTAAGTGCAAAGTCTGGGAGGAATAGGTGAAGTAGTTATATGTGGAATGTGAGTAAGTTAATGATTAGTGGAAAGGATGGGCGTCAGAGCTGCTGATATTCTCAGCTTGGTGCTGAGCATGAGAACTGAGATATTGTATGAGGCTGTTTTTAAAGTCTATTCGTTTCTCAGAAAGTTTGATCTTTTTTCAGGACAGTGTACCATTATTTGGATACATGACAAGAATATAGGGAGTGACCTGCTGAGTTATTTGACTTGGAAGTTATTAGTAGGTATTGTTCTCCAGAACTGAGCCCCTAATAAGGTAGCAAGGTAGTGAGGGAAATTTGCCTGGGTGGTAAACAGCACTCATAGTGTAAATATTCCAGCTTATTTCATACAAATGCATGTAAGTCATGTAAACTCAGATTGGACGATGGGCAAATAGCTGTAGATACAAACATAATAATAATATTAATAATAATAATAATAATAATAATAATAATAATAATAATAACCAAAGACAAAGATATTCTGTGAAATCAGGGACAGTTTCAAATTTGTTTCACACACACAAACATTGGTCAAAGAGTAAATATTCCAAGTTATTTCACATATGTGTGTGCTAGCGCTTAGTGTCAGACTTCCAACTGAGCAAATTAAGAGGCCAAATTGTTTTCATCCACTGCACAGCTACCCCCCCCTCCCCCATCTGGTTGCCTGACAGCATATAAAAAAAAACCTGCCAAGGTTTTGGTCACTGCTGTTTTTTTTTTGTACCTGTGCTTAATGTTTCTTGCTTATTTAGGAAATAACTTAGCAATTTAGGAACTGGCTATTGGATAATGCAAAAGTGATGCCTGCAAAATACCTTCTTGTAGGCCTTTTGCATGGTAATACTGCTCTTGGCCACTACTTTTTAGTTGAACCTGATAGATGCCACTTTCTGTGCTATGTCCAGTCATATAAGGTAATCCTATTAACACATTATAACATATTTATAGTCAGCACTTTATAAGACTGTTGAAGGAGTACACACTGCACTATATGTTGTTTATAGGTACATGTTCACATCTGAAAATGTGTTTTCTTTCTGTGGAATGGTACAGGAGGTAATATGCAGAGGTTGCAGTGATCTTGAGTGTGAATGTCTATTGATCCAGCTGGTATTTCAAAACTTTCACTACATTTGGGTTTTGTGGCTTCAGCAGATATGTGTGGAGTCTCACAATTGCAGATCTATACATGTAATCAATTTCAAGGAGGCCCATACTAAGATTCTTCCCCTTTTTACAGTTCTCCACTGACTTTATTTAACAACAAATGATCCTTTGTTCCATATGACTTTCTTTTATTGCCCTTTTGTTCTACTGCCATAACTGAGCTTTCTTCTAAATGACTATAAACTCTGTCGGCATTAATTCCCATGTATAGTTTATACGTTATCGGAAGGCAAGTTATTGGTCCATAATTTTTAGGGTAGCTTGCAGGTTCACGCTTAAGTAGGAGCATTGTTTTTCCTGTTGTTAGCCAGGTTGGTGTCTGTTCTGGGTGCGCATATAAATAATTCTTACTCATGACTAAATCTCCATGCAAAGATGTTAATACTTTTAACCAGAAGTTAAGAACTGAATCTGGGCCTGTGGTTTTCCAATTAGAGGCTTTTCCTATCTTTGTTTCAATCATTCTATCTGTTACTTCATCCCATTTCATATCCTGTACCTTTAAACTTCTTATTCTTTCTTTTACTTTTTCTATCCATTTAGCATCTTTGTTATGTTCCACAGGATCTTCATAGATACTTCTCCAAAATGTATCTATTTCTTCTTTTTTTGGTGGTCTTTCAATTCCCTTTACCTTATTCCCCAGTTCTCTATAAAACCTTTTTGGGTCATCAATAAATTGCTTATTTTGCACTTTTCCTTCATATTTATCTTAGTATCGTCTAAGTTTTTCCGCCTGTGCTGAAATTTTTAGTTTGTTATTTGCAATAGTGCATCGCAGATCCTGGTCTGTTCTAATACACTGCATTGCTTTTATCACATCTATCTTTCTTAGTATTCTTATTCTCTGCAGTGGTGGTGCTGCGGTAGCGTTGTCGCCTCATAGCAAGACGTAGTCCCGTCCGATTCTCAGCTAGAGCGTCTTCTGTGTGGAGGCATACGTGAATGGGGCGTGCCTTCATTGAAGGTTGTGCGTCAGGGCTGGTAACCCGGTACGTAAAAATCCACTACCAATCACTAGCAGTCCGGAGTTCCGCTGTGGTGAGCCCTAACCGGGAAAAGCCGAAAAACACAAACAAAATCTTTCTTAGTATTCTTATTGATCTATTCCCTCTTCTATAGTCTTCTAACAGTGACACTTCTTGTCTTAATTGCTTTATAATTTTCTTTATTCGATATTTCCATGATGGTATTTGATTTCTCCCCTTCCTTTCCCTTACTACCAGTGTTCTTGTGGTAGAATTTTATCAGTTATTAATTTAGCTGCACAGTAATATAGCCTGTTTACTTCTGTTATATCGCATGAATCTCTATGGACAGTCCTAATTACTGTGTTTATTTGTTTTATCAGACTTTTGACTTTTTGGGTTTTATTAACCTTCTGCAGTCTATTTCTTTCACTGATCTTGATATATCTGTCCATGTCTATTAAATCAAGCAATGCTTCTCTTAGCTCATTTTCTTCCAAACTGAGGGCACATCCCTTGTTTTCCAGTTCCTGCGGGCATTCTATAGAAGGCTCTATACATCTTCTTGTGACACAGTATCATCAATTTCAACCTGTGCCGTCCGTTGCTCAATCATATGGGAACTCACAGGTCTATCACTCCTCAACATTGACTGCATCAGAGTTTCTGCAGTTTCTTGTTCCTTCCCTTGCTGTCTAGCTTCAAGTGAACATTTATACTGGTTTCCTGTGGAAGGCTCCAAATTATCTTCATGTGGCCCCTGACCAATTGCTTCCTGTTCCACTTGTTTCCTGGATATCCATTACTCTATCCTGGTATGGTGCTTTCTGAATTAGATTTTCTATACTAAATCCTTCACTTTGCAGGTACTCCATAACCTCAGTTTCTATTTCTTTAACTTCTCCATTACTAATCTCCTTTTCTACTTTTCCTCTTTGTCTTCTTATTTTTTGTATTGTAAAGTTTTCCATGTCCCGAATCCTTTGTCTGTATTTCTCTTCATCTTTGGTGCTGCTCTTTTTGTATTGGTTAGTTGTGCTTTCTCCTTTGCATAAATATTACACCATATTAAATCTCTTTTTCTTTCCAATGTCCATATTTCTTCTTCAGATGTTTCCTGATCTTCTTGTTTCTCTCTGCTTTGGGGACTCACTCCTTCCTGCTGTGATGTAACCCGTGTTAGGCCTTGTACACCAAATCCTTCACTTCGCAGGCACTCCATAACTTCAACGTCTATTTTTTTAACTTCTACTTTACTGATCTTCTTTTCTAAGGTCCATCTTTGTGATATTATTTTTTTTATCGTGAAATTTTCCATATCCGGATGCCTTTGTCTGTATTTCTCTTCAAATATCTTTGGGGCTACTTTCTTTACATTGATTAATTTGTCTTTCTGCTTTGCATAAATATTGCACCATATCAAATCTCTCTTTCTTTCCCATGTCCATATTTCATTTTTATACTTTTCAAATATCTCTTGGTTTTGTTTATATTGTCGCACTTCCTCAGATGCTTCTTTTTCCAAACAGATCAAGGTTTCTTGATCTATATACTGTTTTTCACAAATCTATTGTATTAATGAACACATATTATTATTTGAAGCTTTTGACAATTTTTTTGCGGAAGTATTTTTCCTTCCTCTAATTTCTCTCTTAATCGTTTTGTATATCTTGTGTTTGGAAATTCTGGGCTTTTTACATAGTAGTAACAATGCATAATTTCTTTCTTATCCTCAATAGTCCACTTTATCATCTTTATGGCACTTCTTTGGGCTATCAGTTTTTGTGATTTATCCTTCTACAATAGGGGGGAGGCCATCCTGCCCCTGGGACTCACATGGCCCCATTGCAGTATTGTTTTTGTGTTTTGAGGATTCTACACTGTTATCTTTTCCAGTCGTGGCACCAGTGCGCCTACCAGGATTGGGCTCTTTTTTATCCTGGGTCTTGTGCACCCAGCTATCTTTTTTGTTTTTGACTTACTTCTATCTATGATATATGCTATATAAATACAGTCTATATATCAGTGTCGCCTTGGTGAGGTTTTGTGAAAACGGGGTCCACCTCACCAAGACGTGAGGATGAATTCAATTTCAGCACTGCTACTCTCTTTTGCTTGCTGACTTTTCATCTCTTCATTCGGACCCCGCTTGCTGACTTTTCATCTCTCCACTCAGACCTGGTTTTCACTGAGAATTTTTTTCCCATGCATTCAGCATATTAGGCAACGAGTGCCCTGGTTGTATAGATTGAGAGATGATCACTGAGACAGTGAGATATTGTACCTGAAGTGGTATATTTGCTAGGATCCAGTCTAATAGGGAATTTGAGGTCTTAATATAATATGTGGGGATATTAATTAGTTGTGTAAAACCAAATAAGTTCAAGTTAGATGTACAGGAGTTACAGTTTATGTCCAACAAATTGACATTCACAACCCCTAGTAGTAATATTTCTTGTGGAATTGTTATGGATATTCAGTGTAGGATATAGAACCAGTAAAATATATTTGTTTATACTTGTTTAATTTCGGGAAGAAATAAAAAGCTCTGCCGAATTGAAATTTGGTATTGGTTATTGTAAGAGGAAATGTGGTAGTTGTTGGGAAATATTAAAGCAATACCACCACCTTTCCTCTTTATATTGTCATTACTGATGATATTATAGCTGGGAAGTGTAATTCTAGACTCATTTATACTGGGTTTAAGCCAAGTTTCAGTTACAGCAAGACTTTCAGGCTTATGTTGGGTAATATGTACATGTTGTTCAGCAATTTTATGTCTACCCTTGGGTCATATTATAGCAGGCAGTAATCATTTTGTAGCCAGTACAAAGCAATTAGCAGAGAACGTAGTAGAAAGTAGAACAGTTTTTCTTTAATTTCCTAAATGCAGAAACCTGTCAGATGGAAAGACTAAGTAACTAGCATATACAGTGTAATCTTCTCGTCAAGAGAAAGGACAATGGCCAGCTTAGTAAGTGGTCCTTAGGGTTCAAGAACAAATGTGTTGGAGGGGGATTTTAAAAAAACTAATTTCCAGCACATTCAGGCACATATTTGACTAGATGAAGTTAACACACAGCAAGGTTCTTCAAGTTAAATATTCTTACATTGTACAAAGACAAAATTCTCAGTGAAAATATTTGAGCGGTGACCCTTGTGGCAAGCTTCTGCAGTACTGGTGTCGGATGTAGTGGCCAGAGACTACTGTACAAAGACAAAATTCTCAGTGAAAATATTTCAGAGATAGCCCAAATAACAGAGCTTTTGCAAGATCGGGGTCAAACGTAGTGACTAGAAGCTATTGAACAAAGACAAAAATGTTTGAGAGGTGGCCCTTGTGGAACTGGCAATTTTTGATATATATATATATATATATATATATATATATATATATATATATATATATATATATGCAAGCCAAGGAAAAAACCAGGAACAGAAATTCCACAGCCGAAGGCAATAATACGAATGAACCACAATGAGTCCCTGTGCACAATGAAGTCCAAGCCAAACCACTGTACCAGTAAAATAAATGGTTTATTCTTCCAACCAGTCAAGTAAAACAACTCCAAACCAGCAATACAGTTAAGCGCTTTCACTCAGTAATTACCGAGCTTCATCAGAATATATATATATATATATATATATATATATATATACACACACACTCACACAGATATATGTGTATATTTTATATATATATATATATATATATATATATATATATATATATATATATATATATATATGTATACTATGCCATTACTAACACATCTAAACTGTTGACTTGTGTTTATTGCTACTAGGCTGAGAGTTTATATGCATATTTTTTATCTGATTCTAGCTCCATCATATTTATGGTTTGACCCCCCCCCCCCATGTATAGGATTCATTGCACGATTCACTATATATATATATATATATATATATATATAGGTGATACTTTAGAAGAGGAGCCATTTGACTGTAACATCTTCCAGCCCTGCTCTATATATATAGATTCATAGGTTGATAGGTAGGTACTAGGCTATTGGCCCTAGGGCCTATATAAACCTAGCCAAACAGTACCCTGGCTTTTGCCACCCAAGAAAATGATTTTCCTGTGCCCCTGTCAAGCAGAGCCACAGAAGTGATCCCCGGGGTGAATTTCCTATCTCCCATCCAATCCAACAGCTCTGGGTCTGACATAGCTTTGTATGTTAGGCAGAGATCGCCTCTGAGTAGGCGATATACGACAGAGTAAAGCTGGAGTTTTTTGAGACGGTCTGTGTAGGGCATCTGTTTGAGGCCGATAATACTCTTTGTGAGGTATTTCTGTGGCCTTTCCAGTTGTTGTAGATGTCTTGTGAGGTACATACCAAAAGGGGTGTTGTACTCTATAATGGATCTAATGAGTGATGAGTAGAGGGGAACAATGACCTCTTTTTTCCTGGATGAGAAACCTTTTGTGATGAGGTGTGCCACGTAGAAGGATTTCCTGACTACTGTGGCGATGTGATTATCAAAGGAGAGACTACTGTCCACCTGTGTCCCAAGGTCTCTTATCATACTTTCGGTGCTAAGTAGACTACCGCCTATGTGGTAGTTCATGGTTACAGAGTTTTTACCAAAAGGGATGACAATGCACTTTTTGGCATTGAGCTTGAGGCCATGGCTTTGACACCAGGCATCTGTCTCAGTGAGGCCCTTTTGTAGGATGTCCACATCGTTAGGAGATTTGATTATGGCTCCTAGTTTGCAGTCATCTGCGAACTTTGTTAGCCAAAGACATTCTGTGTTAGCCTGTACTTCAGAGTAGATACCAAACAGGAGAGGACCTAGGACTGAACCCTGTGGTATTCCACTTGTCACTGGTCTGAAGTTGGTGATATATATATTCCTGAAAACTGCTTTATGCACTCAAGGAGGGATTATTGCTAGATTTTTTTTTTATTAGACTATGTTCAGTGCAGTTGTTAGATAATCAAATCTGTGATATGTTGGGTTCCTAGTTCTATATATGTGCATTTGTCTTCTTAGCTGTACAGGCAGATGCTACCAGACATCTGTCTGACTGGCTAATGCATAATATACTACTTCCAAATATAGTCCTGAAATGGGGCCATGAGTGATTTATGCTGCAATATGAGTAGCATGGACTGCAAATTCATCACTTCACTGCAAAGATTTGGAAATGTGAGTGTGATTACTGTGACATCCCTCCTCTGGGCCAGTAATAAAGGTGCCTCAATCCTCATCACTGACATCAGTGAGGGACGTTCACTTGGAACAAAAATAGATGCACAAACTATTTACAGATGCAGCTCTCTGCACCAAGCACAGATTCCTTAAGAGCACACAAGAAACACACACAGTCCTTGGGCAGGGTTCCATCTCTCTCTCTCTCTCTCTCTCTCTCTCCAAGCCCCGAATAAGACTCCCCACTGACACAGCTGTAGAATTGAGTCCTTGGCTGAGTGTTCCAAGCCAAGTCCTCCACCACCCTCTCTATGAAACCAGTCCTCTGTGTCCCAAGTGGCTGACACACACACTCTTTGAGATTTGATTTTCACACACACACACACACGCACACACACACACACACACACACACACACACACACACACACACACACACACACACACACACACACACACACACCTAGAAAAGCCTGGCATAGATTTACAAGCTATGCCCCTCTTCCCAGACTATAAGGTAGATACTGTCACCAGAGTACTCCAAAGCCAGCCACTCTAAGGCTCTTACAAGCTTACCAAATTATACTGAATAAAATTAATACTAATACAAATGGTAGTGTTTGACCAATGCAGCAAGGCTTTCAGGAGCGGCCACAGTATCACCAAATAAATATAAGTACTCTCAAAGATTAAGATATTCTCTAAAAGACCAACCAC
Organism: Protopterus annectens; assembly: GCF_019279795.1. Classification (NCBI taxonomy): domain Eukaryota; kingdom Metazoa; phylum Chordata; order Ceratodontiformes; family Protopteridae; genus Protopterus; species Protopterus annectens. Next base: position 471,992,268 of record NC_056743.1, read on the forward strand.
AATGAAAAGTTTAACTATATTTGATAATAAATAATAAAAGAAAGATTAGTTGTGTAAGCATTACTGGTGATTGTTTATATGTGGAATCTGACATCCACATGAACATTTGCCTTTCTTGCTTGACATTAAACCTAACCACAATGAAAAAGGTAAAGAAAGGATTCCCCAACAGGACATTTATCTGAAATGTTGAGATAATAACCACTTTGATGAATAGACGGTATGTACAGGTGATGCATCCGTACTGGTGGTCAAAGAATTTCTGAGGATGGTGTGTGCATACATCACTTTTATGGCCAACATCCGACAGCAGCCTACTTGTGATGTTCCATGCACCTCTAAGTAGTAAAAGTCTTTTGTATACTAGCCGATGTCAGGTCATTGCAGCAGGCAATTCCCTCATATTAAGAATACTGCAACAGTGAAGAGAAGGACACCATGAAAATATTAAATATCTATTTACAATAGACATCAGAGTTTTAATCACAGGAAATTTTAAAATAACACAGATGGAAAGATTCACACAGATACATAAAAACAATACTTAACTAATCTCACTATAGTTTCCTGGCTGATCTAAAGAATTACTGTCCTCTAGTTAACTTACTAGAGCAAGGGAAGATGAAGTGGATGAGTGGTCCTTCTTTGTCAAGTTTCACAAGCAGACTGCCCTGAGACTTCTGTCTCATCTAGTATTAAAGCATCATTTCAGAGATGGATTACAGAATGATATCACATACATATGTTCACATGACTTCTGGTTCCTATACTACCACCTTTACAAACAAATGAGCCTGAATCTTGCAAATATCTGTCACCATACATACACATAGAGCTTTGCTAAGATATAGTATAGCACCTGGATGCTATAAAAAAATTTCAAAATCTTCCACCCTTCCAGGGTAGCAATTAGTTCACCACTAAGGACAATACTGTAGGATTCCTAGTCCTGGCTTTTACAGGCATTTTGTCTCTGGCTGCAATTAGAGCTGTGAAATACAATCTTTGTGGCCTAAACCAGGTAATTTAATATTAGACTATTTTTCAAACTTAGCTGGAATGAGATTAACCTCTACTCTTCCAGTATACTCTATTATAATATATTCATTTCAACAGTTACAATACAGTCTGCCATACAGGTGTATTTCTTTTCTGTCCAGCAGGACCCACTGTTGGTACATTTTTAATACAAGCAGCTTTACAAATACATTTTTGAACACAAACATCTGTACAAATCAGTTTGATATACAAATGACATATAATTCTTTACAAAGCTCCAGCTAACTATGCTGGCACTACCTCACATTCACAGCATCACATCTCTCCCCCTTTGAAGACACAAGCTAGGTTTTCCAGTAACCCTGGAGAAATATGGCTCGAGGGACATGAGCCTGTCTGGGAACATATTAACCTATACCCTGTCTTGAGAGCCCATCTGCATTGGCATTGCTGACCCCACTATGGTGCTGCACTGTCATATATGCCTGCAACCATAGGCTCCACCTTAATAACCTGGCATTTTGCTGGCTGGTTCATTGTAGCCATGTTAAGGGATTGTGGTCTGTGCCTACAGTGATTGTCCTTCCATGCAGATAATGTTGAAGTTTCTACAGTGCCCATACTATGGCTAGACATTCTTTTTTTCTGCTGCTGCATAACATACCTCCCAGTCACCAGATACCCCGCAGACTCTTCCTGCAATCCACTGCAAATACTCACCACTAGCCCCCCCCCCGCCATCATGGTAAAGCTTCATCATGTTGACATGGTACAAATTGTGCTCCTGCCTTCTGCTTAGCAGGTTTACCATGTAGTTAACATCACTGACTTTCCTAACCATGTCCAAGGGTCCTTCAAAAGCTGCCTGCAGCTTATTGTGTCTGACAGCAATAAGCACCATAACATGCGGTCCCACAGAATACTCTCGGGTTTGAGCATCCCTGTCATGCCAGATCTTTTTCTGTTGTTGGGCTCCTGCCAGGGTTCCCTGGGCCTAGTCCCTAAGCTCCTTAAGTGTTGTCCTGAGGTTTAGGACATATGTCACAAGAGATACCTTGTGGGAATCACACTCCCACTCATCACAAATCAAATCTAAAGGTTCCCTCACCCTATGCCCATACAGCAACTCAAATGGTGAAAAACCTGTGGATTCCTGAGGTAGCTCTCTGTATGAAAACAGCAGATGGGGCAAATATTTGTCCCACTCTGTCTTAAACTGGTCTGAAAATGCCTGTACCATGGTCTTTAGTGTAGAGTTTGACCTCTCCACAAGACCACTAGTCTGGGAATGGTAGGGGTGGTCTTTAGGTGCTTCACCCCACAACACTCCCACACACAAGCCAGCAGGTTTGACATGAAATTGGCACCTCTGTCAGTCAATATTTCTCTCAGGAAACCTACACTGTTGAAAATATCTAACAAAGCATTTCCCACCTTCTCTGCCTCGATGGAGGACAGAGCTACTGCCTGAGGGTATCTAGTAGCATAAGCTACCACCACCAGGATATACGTCTTCCCTGTGGAATTTAGGGTATTCAAAGGCCCCACAATATCCTTAGCTACCCTTTGAAATGGCTTCTCAATCACAGGAAAAGGCTTCAAAGGAGCTTTGACATTGTCTCCTGTTTTTGCCTACCTTTTGGCACTGCTCACAGGTCCTACAGTACTCTGCTACATCTCTTACAATCCCAGGTCAATAAAAGTTCTGCACAACATGTCTCTTGGTATGCTTTATGCAAATATGACCTGCAAAAGGAATGTCATGGACTATGGCTAGAAGTGCCAGATTGCAGGCTCTGGGCACTACCAACTGCTGTATTACCTCACCATCTAACCATCCCTCAGGGGACCACTCTCTATACAGTTACCTTTTGTTCCAGTATACAGACTCCCTTCTTCCTTGAGAATCAGATGCCTTCTTCTCTACCTCTCTCAAGCTTCTTAGTGCAGGGTTCAAGAGCTGAGCCTGACTCAGCTCTACCTTTGTGCCCCTTCCCAGCTCCTCTTCCACAGGAAGTCTGGTATCTTCTGACAGTGGTGCCTTACTGTCAGCATGGGTACTACCACTCACGTCTACCCTTGCAGTCACCCTGTCCAAGGGAACATCAGTACCTACCAGCAACTGTGGCTCATCTTCAGGCTCACTACTACAGGGTAGCTCCCTCCATGAAATAGCCACATCACCAGATACAGCTTCAGGTGTGGGGTCTGTCTGGGTCTCCCCCAAGCTACCGGACCCACATGCCTGTTTCCAAGCCTGATTGTGGGTTACTGCATGCACACAAGGTACTGCATTATCAAAATTATCCCATATCAAGACATCTGCTGGGATATCCTCATACACTCCTTCTTGCTTACTTTCTTTTCCACCCTCCCAGCCAAGGTAAACCATGGTCAAAGGTATTTGGAATTGGATCTCTCATAAAGCTCTGACTGGAGTGGACTGCCAAAGCAAGTACTGCTTCTCATTAATGACTGAAGGCTTCAAAATGGTTATGTCAGAGGCTGTATCTTTCTTAGCAGTGGTCTGTCTTCCATCCACTAAGATTGGATACAAACTCTGGTGCTAGTTTGGTACCCCTGTTGTCTCCAGACAACTTACCACTGACATTTTTGTATTCCCACTTGCTGGCTCCCCCACCTTTTGTCTTCGCCTTGCTTTCATGGACATTTGTATGCTACATGGCTCTACAGATTGCATTTAAAACATTTAAACCTTTATCCTGGCAGTATACCCGAGCTAGTGATTTCCCATGTTACTGGTGGACTCTGTTGGGGTAGTTTAGGCAGCCCATCATGGGTTCCCTTATATCCCTGTGCAGCATTAGGTATCTCCTTCTTGTGCAGTGATGCCTTGCTTGCTAAGTAGAGATTCCCTTTTCTCCCCAGCTCATCTCCAGAGTTACACTCCCAGCCTACCAACCAGATTCTCATGTCCTCAGGCAAGGTGCTATGGGTTTGTTCCTCACCAAAAGTTCTTCCAGCCTTTCAAAAGTGGTGACCTGATGCCCACTCAGCCAGCTATGAAAATAAGTGCTTAACTCAGCAATATAATCTCATATACTTTCATCTGCCTTGCGTCTATACTCATAAATATTTTTCTCTAAGCTTCAGGTGTTAACGTAAAGGACAACAATGGGATTCTATTATTAAATGCTCAACTTCTCTGTCCTTTTCCTCCCTATTTACTGTCCATGCTATGAATAAACAACAATACAGCATTTAAAATATTTTAAATCAACTGTTTCACTCCACTAGAACAGTACCTTACCATACTGTGCTGGTTTCACTTTCAAAAAACTTTTATCACACCCTGGAAAAGCTTGCTACAGTCTCCAATTCATTGATATCATCAAGGCCAATGAATACTGGCAGTTTTCTAGCCAATTCCCTCCCCACACTGACATCACCATGACCATCCTAAAACCCACCCATGCTGTGATGTCACATCTCCATGGCCCTTCCCCTACCCATACAGAAAGTAAAGGTTAGAACCTTTTGGGTTCGGAGTGTCAAAAATTCAGAAAATGCCTAACTTGACTCGGCTTGTGTGTCACTCCCCCCAAACAAAAATAAATAAATAAATAAAATAAATTAAATAAATAAAAATAAATAAAACAGCATGGCTCTCAATACATCAGGGAAAAATTCTCAACACAATCATGGGCAAATCTAGAAATAAGAGACATGGACAGTTTTAAACTACTAGTACTTTTAATTTGAGACACTGACAGAAAAAAATGAATGTGAATTAATATAAATTTTCTGAAGTAAGATAAGTCTATAAATCTAATTATTGTCCTTATTAAGTTTAAAAAAGTTTCCAGTTTTAGGAGGGATTAAGGACAGCAAACTCCTAGAAATGCAGACTACTTGCCCTCTGCAGAAGTGTTACCACCAAGAGAAAACAATGTCAGCACTGTCCTTTGCAGACTCTATCGAGAAAGTATACAGAAATAGTCTTTGAGGTTAATAACTTCCTTACATCTGCAGCAGTGTTGTTGAACTTGCTCCTGACACAAAATAATTCAATGCACTTCACACACGCAAAAAATGAAAAAGCAGTTTCTTTGGTAACTCGGGTGTTGGTGAACACTGGTGTGTCACCCAAAACATTGTGGCGTGTCACCTTTGACACGCATGTCATAGGTTCACCATCACTGGATTAGAACAAGGAAACAGTACATGAGTCAAGTCTCCTGCTGTGAGCTGTCAATCACAGCAGGTAACAGCTCAAATTACCCTTAGCACTTTAACAGCTAGGGAAGTTAGGTGTGAAGAGGGATGAGAGATGAGTCAAAGTAGTAAAATTCAGGCTTCACAAAAGACTGCAATTCAGCCATTCTAAAAAGAAGCTGCAGTAAAAAGCACTTTGAAAGTCTGTTCTGTGGCATTTGCACTTTTTGTGTTTTAAGTAGTTAAATGGCATGAAATGTTACTTATAACTAACTGACTGAAAGCAGCAGTGTATGCATGTAAACTCAATGCAGTGACAGGAGCTTTAGGAAGAAAGAGGCCTGTGTGATGTAATTTTTTTAAAGACAAGCACTGCATTGTGGGATACCTAGAGGCAGCCTAAACAATCAGAATTACTTCAAGATGCCAGACCCCATGTGGTCAGACTCAGAAATTATGTATAAAAATATTTAAAAACCTGTAAATAGTCCCAGAGTGGTGTTAACATGTAGGAAACACCAAACCATGGTGACATAAACATGTTTTTTTGAGTCTGTGGGTGTGGTTCTCCTTTAAAACATACCAATAAACATTGTTTTACTTTGTCATAGTTTAAATAATCAGTATCAGACAATTTCGAAGCAGCAGTTACAGCTTTACCATGGAGTAAGGGGGTCAGGAACTGTACCCAGTGCCCTTGGTTAACATTATACTGTTTACATACTCTTTCAAATATATGAATAAAACTACCAAAAATTATCATCCTCTGTAAACTGTGGAAGAAATTTACTGACCTTTATTGTTTCTGGCATTCAGTTATCCATTCCCTATTACCTCCATGACCCTGATAAATGGTCAGCATCTCCCTCTCATTTTACCACTGTTTCTCATTTTCTTCAGCCTCCAAATGCTGTAGTCTCTCATTTTCCTCATCCTCCAAATGCTGCAATCTCTCTGCTGATTCTAATTCCATACATTTTGCCTGCCACAGTCTCTCCACTGATTCTAATTCTAAATGTTTGGTCTCCCGTTCAAGTCTGTTTAACTCCAGACAGATTTTGAAATCCTCTGAGGAAAAGGTGAACTGTTCTTTTTCTGAGGGCTGCACATCCCAATCACAGGATTGGTTGTCTTCCTGTTTTCTGGTCCATGCCGCAGCTGCAATTAAGGCTGAAATCATGTCCTCTTTAGTCAGGTTGGCATGCACCAGTTTTGGCTTCACACATATTGGCCAACTGACTTTGTCAGCTTAGCATAATCATCTGCTGACATCTTTGCCTGCTTTCCCTGACTAAACTAAGAAAAAATAAATAAAACTGTTGTGAAAATGTAATTTTGCATGTTTACCTTGTGGCTGCTGAGTGTACACACACCTTTACATCCGAGTGACGCTTCTAGGTGGATCTGCAGTTAACTCCTACTGACTCCTCCAGGCATCAAATATTGCTTGTTCATATTTGCATAGATAATTCCAAAACCATGCTATGTACATGGTTTTAAAAGATTTCATCTTAAAGCTTGCACAACGGCAAACTCATCTGTATTAATATTTGACCTCTGTCTAGTGCAGGTAAATAGATATTCCCCGGGATTCATGAACCTTGCGCCAGGCGCCCGCATAGCGTCGGCGTTATAAAGCCAAATATGGCCACCGAGCGATTCAGGTATGAACCAATCCCACGTGCACTACCGGCGCGCGGACTCGCCGCCCCCGGCGTAGGTATGCTAAACACACTGTGTGCGGTATTGCACCATGCAAATGAAGGCAAATATCGATCCACGAAGTGGCGCAGGCGTAGCGTAAGGGCACGGCAATGTAAACCAAGAAAAACGGTTTACATTTACCCAAACATGACCAAGGAGTAATGGAAGGCTGTCAACGTCAGGTATCATACAGGTGCAATATGCCAATGGCGAAAGGCACCGAGAATGTCCAAAGAAAACATGCACAAAATGTAAATAATGACATAAATGTTATGTACGCAGAAACCACAGCAGAACCCCCGGATATGTGCACAGAAGGTGCAAAACAATGAAATAATATGACAATGTCCTAAAAGAGCAGTATAATACACATCAGCTGCACAGCCACCACACACCATAGTATGTATGGAAAGCCTCAACCCCAGCGCAAGGGTTGTCAAGGAGTGGCGGCAGTGTTCGGCGCCGTAACCATGTATTAGCAGTCAATGCCATGCAAATGAGGCAGATAATAGTGAATCGCCAAACCGGCGCCAGTGTAAGGATGGAGCAAACGGCGCAGCGGTAGTATACCGAGGAGTGGCCTACACGGAATACATGTCAATCGCAGAGGTTTGTGCCACTGTAGGAGGAAGCACATTGGAGGCCAGCAAACATGGGCTGTACAATGCACATCACAGCAGCAGGACCGGCGTGTGAGGAAATAGATGCGCTGAGAGTACATAATGCGCGCACAGATGCATGTGCACGAGGATGACTACGTTCCCCAACCCAGTCATGTGACGGCCTCCCGTCAACAACCACGGATATAGGAAGGTAATGCGGAGAATATGAGGAAATGCGGAAGCAGTGTAATTGGAGCCGTAATGAGCAATCAACACCAATCAATCCAGGAAGGGCAAACGGCGGCAGCTGACAACTCTGCATGCAGACTCCCGCAAAACCGGAAAGGGCAGGCATAGGAATGCAAAGATAGTAGGGGATGTAGTAGAAATGCAAAGAGCAAAGAACCGAAATAGCACAGCCAAGTACAGAGGTAGCATAACGGCGGCGGCAGACAAAATGCATCATATGCCATGTGCCTGCAGGATGCACTGCAGGCAATAGTAGGTGCAACGTGCAGAAACAGTAATGTAAGATGCAAAGCTAAGCCAATGCAGGCAACTGTAATGTAACACTAAAGGCAATAGCGTTGCAGTTGCAACGGTAAAACACTGAAGATAATCCACAGATACGGCTGCACAGACACACCCAATGACATCACCGGGTATACAGCACAACAGTATAAAGTGTGAATGCACACAACACACAGCGATTTCCCAAACGCCGCACCGTAGGGTGTAAACACACGGGGAACTTTTAATATGTATATGTTGGGTGCCGCCGTGGCGTGATGCATAGGTATGTGTCAGAGACAGACGGAGTTGCGGAGGAGGGTGCCGACAACTACCGTGAGGCCTCATAGGAGAAGGAGAGTGTTCAGACCAAGGGTGACCTACCAGGGGCTGCAAGACCTGGAGATAGTAGAGCGCTACAGGGTGGACAGGGACACGTTACAGCAAATAGTGGAGCTGTGCCAGCCACGCCTGAGAACAAGAGACAACAGAGGGGAGCCCATCCCAGTGGACACAAAGGTATGTGTGAGCTTGCGAATACTGGCTACAGGTACCTTTCAAAGGCCAACCGGGATATAATGGGCATCTCACAGGCATCAGCATCCAGGGTACTACACCAGTTCCTGGATGCCATGTTACGACATGCCCATGAGTATATAAACTTCCCCAGATCTCAGGAGGAGTTGGCTAGCAATATGCGCCACTTCCACCGTGTGGCACAATACCCGGAGGTACTGGGTGCGATAGACTGTACGCACATAGAAATCAAGTCACCGCCTGGAGCAGGGTAGACGCTACATAAACCGCAAGGGATACCCTCCATCAATTGCCAGGTCGTGTGCAATGCGCAGGGCATTATCATGGATGTGTGTGCTGGCAGCCCTGGAAGCTACCACGACTCCCATATCTGGCATGCCTCACAGCTGTATCAGGTATTTGCCAGGGGGGACATCACACAAGGTCACCTTGTGGGGGATGCTGGCTATGCACTGGAGCCGTGGATGATGACACCCATCAGAAATGCACACACACACATGCAAGAACGCCATAATGAGGCACACGCACAAACCAGAATAATCATAGAGCGTGTGTTTGGGATGTTGAAATCACGGTTCCGGTGCTTGGATACATCCGAGCCTTGCAGTACTCTCCAGGCACATGTGCCCACATATTCATAGTATGTTGTATGCTACACAATATGATTCTGCGGAAACAGCTGCTGCAGGGACATAATGGTGTAGGGCCACCAAGCCCGCCACAACTGCCAAGGCAAGCACAGGCACAGGGCGTTCAGCGCCATGAACACACTGTGCCAGCCCCAGTAGGTAGACGGAGGCGTACCCAATATGCCTATGCCTTGGCAAAGAGGGAACACATACTCTGACAGCGTAGGCCCCATGGACTGACACCTCCCTACCTGCACACACAGTGAAATGGACGCCACACAAACATGTCCGCCCGTAATGTGTACCGTATGGGCGGACGTATGTGTGACTCCAACATAGGCACCACCCAAACACTGCACACCCAATAGCCAGCGGAGCATGGAACGCCAACACCTCAACTGCACGCCGGTCCTACAGCAGACGGCTACGCCGTATGCTGCCACTTTCGGCGCAAGTTGACCACATATGTACTTATGTGCATACACAGATACGGAGATAGATATCATCACACACGTAGAAATATATGTACACATACACAGATATAAGGTACAACAGGTAAATATGGAATCCCAGGGATGCAAGTTTACAGAGAAGTAAGAGGCGAAATCTCCACATAGTAAACATAGTGAACGACAACCCGATCATCCGGGAGGGTGGGCAGAGCAGGGAACGCCAGCCATGGAAATGTCAACCTGCATCAATGCATATCCGCGGGTCGGGATGATCGCCAGGCCACGGTACAGTAACGGGATATGTGCGTGTCATATTCATAGGATATGGATGCGGAGGTACACACCGCCGCCGGCGATGCGGTCAACGAGGTACTGTGTGAAACCGTCGGTGCGAAAGCGGCAATCATACCTCTCAAGTGTACGTCATTATGAGGAACGTACCTCATTTGGGGTCTAAAACAGTTCATGTTCCTCGAAGTTCCTCAAAGTTCCACATTGAAATAGTCTGTCACACATTCATTGTTAGGAATTTATTGAAATGAAATCCTGGTAAATAGAAATTAATCATATTAATTCATTAAAGGTTCTTCTTTATAAGTAAATCAGCATATTTTAACCATCCTATGACCTTCTTAGCTGAAGTTGTTAGTAAGCCATTAGTATGTGTTCCACATTTTGCCCATTTGTTCCATATTATGAAGGTGTGTGTTCCTCATTTTGGAAATGGAAGGTTGAGAGCTATGGCGGCAATATGTGTATGTGTGAGGTGAGGTTGTCGTGTGTTCCGCTGTGTGTGTGTAATGTGTGTGCCACTGTAAAATGTGTATGTAGGTGACATGTCACAGGCGGAGAGGAATAACATGCGAGGCATACAGTACAGGAAACATAGGCGTATGTACAGCGGTAGCCACAAAGTAGTAGTGACAGCTCCTCAGTGGCTAGGCGTGGCGACGTAAAACGATGCAAAGCGGAAATGTCCCAGAATGTACCACAGGACCATAGCCAACAGGAGATTCAAAGGACGCATGTACAAACCATGACCGTATGTATGGCGGCCATATGGTAGACTCAACACGATACGTCGGCAACGTTACACAGCATCAGGCATGTACGGCGAAAATACGCATGTGCTATCCCGGCACCGATCGTGGCCACCTACCGTCCCGTAAATACCGCTGTGTGTTCCACGACTGTTAAGTAAGCAAGCGCCACACGAATAGGAGGCAACCGGTAGCATACAGGCCGTCCCAAGTACAGGACCACAATCACCGTAACTATCAGTGACAAAATGCCAATGGATAGTAGGCACGTACGAACAACCGCAGATATATAACCGATGTGAAGGAGGAATACGTGCAGGAAGCACACATGCAGGCGATACCGACACCACACGACATCAACAAAACAAACAGTCCCAGAACAACAGACAGGTAACCTGCAGCTCCCCAAGCAGGGATGGAGCACACACACAAGCATATCGTGTATGTATAAATGCAAGACCCACACCCCGAACCCGTCACCCACATCCGCAGATATACCCCATCGCACATATCAAAGGGATACCAGCCGAAACCGTAGCAAAAACATACAGGCAGTCAATGACAGCGGCATACCCGCAACAAGCCGCGTGGGAAACACTAGCAGCAGCTGATGCATCCCTGCATCCGTTGTGTACAGGAATATAACAGCTATGTTACACATCTGAATGCACAACGCCATCGACAGACGCCGCCTGGACACGGACACCCACATGTCGAACAAAATACCATACCCAACACACACAATCCACGGCTAACACCACAGCGAAATGTACCTGACACCACACATAGCGGATGCAGTCACACAAACATGATACAATACATACCATCCCCACTAAGGTATTGCAAATAACCAACGCCCACACGAGGAATGAACCATGGCCTAGTTCCGACGCGTAACGCATTTAATGGAGGAGGATCACCGGTGATATGCGCATAAGTACACACCGAGGAACAGCTATTGGCGTGATGAACCCACATGCCTCAGGTAACGACGAATATAAGGAAGACTTCCTGGATATTCAAACCGTATGTTCATACCGAACAAATAGTGAAGACAAAACAAGGAGTATCAAGCAAGTAGTGACGAATACAGAACCAAAGGCCAGAAAGGTATGTCGAACCCACGAGATGTACTGGTGTGTAACGATTGATACGTATGACGAATCTGCACTGTATGTGAATGGTGTGTGTAAGTGAAGATACCTGTCCATCAGGCAGAGAGTGGTGAAAGGTGGTTATGTAATGCTAAGCCGCGGAGCATACCAACGACTGTGGACAACGTGTGCACAGCAGTGGGACAACATGTACACAGCCGGATAACCCAAGGTCCGCCATAGGGATTTCAAACACAGAACAATGCCACCACCCACGCTGATGCTGGCAGTGGATATCCAACAATGAAGTGCCACAGCAGGGGATAGGACATGTATGTATAGTGTCACAGCACACATGTGTATGGGCATATACCGTCGATGTCATACGGAATGTGCGCACGACGTGCACGTATGCCTCGCAGTAGGGGTGACCATGTCAATTATGTGTAATGCAAAGCTGTCATGATGGATATGTTCAGAAATCATATACAGTATCACAGGCATAGCATGCATGATGGAGGGATGGCCTAATGTTATGTACATAAACAGGATATGTATGGCCTGCACATATGGGACAGAGTAGTAGCAGAATAGGTAGAAATGGAGGGAACAGCAAGTAACCGTGTCCAAACGTTCTGTAGCAGGTGCAATGTGTGCAACAATGATGTCCGGCAGGGCCGTGTGTAAACACATGTGCAATGTACACAGTAGTGTCACCCCCCCCACAGTAGTGTCCACTGAACAGCAGAGGTGGATGTCAACTGTATGTCTATACAGTACTTCCGCTGTGGTGGTACCATGGGTCTGTGTCACCCTACCAGCAAGGGAGCTATCACATGACCAGTGACACAGTGTGTCCCTGTGGGATGTGCACAGGACCTATGTCCCACAGCACGGTGTGTGTCCAGTCTGCGGAGGTCACACAGACGCCCAGGCTGAGCAATGTGGCATGTGTGCACACATGCAGGAGTGCTCCATTCACCCTGCCCACTGCAAACGCCATGTAGGAGTACTACATGCATCAGTAATGTGGAGAACATGGCCCATGCCAGAGTAGATGACACCCCTGTGTTAGTGGTATGCAGGTGAGTACAGATGTGTTTCACGACTGTCATTTGCATATGTAAACTGTCTGAGCCGGGTAGACATCACGGCATGACTATACTGTGACATGTAAAGTTGTATCCATTGTGTAAGGTACACCACACATGTGTTATTGTAACACTGCCCGCATGTACATGTGTGTATGGCACAGGTACAAGTGCACCCAATGTATCAGCTAGACATACAGTCCAGAAATGTGTGGCCCTGCACATGTGTACCCACGCCATAGTGGAATATGGCAACCACAGCACCATGTGGGGCATGTGTGTGTACAGCAACCATGTACAATGTGATATGCATGTATGGGGACAGTATCCATGTGATACACAGTGCATGACTGTCACTATGCAAAGGTGATGTGTATGCACTATGTGTGATGTAACTGATGCAATGACATCTACATGATATATCTGCCACACTGACACCTGTATGGTTGTTAGCAGTATGAGTAGGTTGAGCTAGAATGCTGCCAGGTATGTAGATGTGGTATATGTAGGCATGGACAGTACTCTGTGACAGCATGTAGTGTATGTAAGCAAATAGTGAGCATGAGGGGCCACATGACTGAGGACTGTGCAATGTCACATGTACCTGACATGTTGTAGTTAGCATGATATGCCTGCACCACTGTGTGACCTGCACAGGAGTCACATGGCGTAACATCCTGAGACATAGGGTACGATGTGATGCTGGATGCCGACATTGGCAATACCATAATGTGGAACGGCGCTGAAGGGCAAAGAGCGGATAATGTCTGATTTGTCACCCTCTGTACCACACCAACCACCCATGCAATGGTATGACAGGTGGCCAGCATGTGGATGTGGTGTGCTGTGGCGCACAGAAGCCCAACAAGGGTGCCAGTAAAGGCATGGAGGTCGTCAATGAGTGTGTGGAGCATGTATGTGAGGATGTGGCCCAGTGCCATACTGAATGGCCCAGTCATGGGTGTACAAATGCAGCCCCATACGTGCAATGCAGTACCACCCATGTGTAGTGTGATAGATGTGGTAGTGTGGTGGTCAGGGTACACAACGTCCATGAACGGGCTAGCAGTCAATGCAGTGTGCTGCTGCAGAGACATATAACAGCCAGGTTGGCGGGATACAACAACTACGGAGATTGGAGGTGACATTGGGACCGTGTCCTAGGACATAACGTGTGCATGGCAGTACCATGTATGTGTCCACAGGGTTAATACAATGTCCAGCCATGGATTGGAACCCTGTAGTGAGTGAGAGTGTGTATTGTCGGTAGGTACCCCATTGGCAGGCACGATGCCAGCAACATCTGTGTTGGCAATGCCTGCATGAGTGTTGTATGCTGCATTGAATGTGGATGTAGCCAAACAGCAGAGACATACCACCACACTGTGTGAGGGCCCACACTGCAATGTATGGCAGTCATGTGTAGGTAGCTAGCTGTGGAGTATGTGATGCACCATGAGGACCCACCATGACTGTCAAGTGATGCACCACACACATGTGAACATAACTACCGTGCAACAGCCTGCACATGTGCCCATACAGCACATGTGCATGGAACAGGAATACCACTGTGGCGTCTGTGAAAAGGCCAGTACCACCATGTCTCTGTGTGGAATAGCATGGTCCCTACCAGTGCGTAAATGTAGTGGAAGTGCACTGTGATATGTGTTGGCATAGTCACGTATACTGTCCATCGTACGGGTGCCATGCCATCAACTACCTCTGTCAGTGGATGTTGGTATTACCGGCTGTAGAGCGTATGTACTATGCATGCTGCGATGGTCGTGTGTCTAGGGCGTGGCTAGCAGGGCTGAGAAGCATGGATGTTCAGCAAACAGAGGGGGGATGTCTGTAGGTATAGCACACAGACACATGGAGGTATGGTGCATGCCGAGGGTAGTGTAGGTATGGTATGTGTCGTGTAATGTGTCACCCAGCTATGCGCACTGCATGGCCAAGCATGTGTGGGTACATGGGAGTCCATACTAGGGAAGTGCGTGTTGCTGTCAGTACATGGCAGTAGCAACTGTCCCAGGTGCAATGTACAGTATGACAACACGGCCAGCATGTAACCTGTGGTGTACAGTGTATTCACCGTCGCGTGTCACAATGTGTGTAGCGGTCACGAACATGGGTATCTGAACATGGATTACCTATGATGCAATGTGTCTCGGGAATATACAGTATGTGTGTAAATCACTGTGTGGTGTGGGAACCACCCACCCGTGTGTGTTGCAGTCCAGGTATGTGCCTGGGAGGTATGATCTGTGTACAATCTGGACTCGCAGGTGTGCTGTGTAGGGCATGGAGGCAGGTCCCAGGCACTGCAGATAAATGACATGCGTGCCGTACTGTGTGTGCAGTGCTTGTGTACAGCACAGTGGAGGGTGTAAGCATTGTCACACATCACTGCATGCTGTGCCTGCCTGTGACAGCCCTGCCGGAGACAGACATGTGACACTGCTGCACAGGCAGCATAGCATGTGAAGATGTACATGTGGGCTGCACACCTTAGGCAGATGTCTGCAGGTCATGTGTGCCACGGTAGTGTGGTTGAACACGACTGTCAGACTGGACAAACACCACATGCCTGCATAAGTACAGTATGACCATAGTCAACAGTCCCAGTGACAGAGTAGGCCAATGTACAGTATCCCTGTGTGCAGACCACTGGCTACTGGACACCTGGCTAGACACACACCCGGAGGGTTAATTCACCATTGAGCCATCACATGTCCCAGTCCATGTGGCCTGTACAATGTCATCACAGGGTGGTCACAATAGCAGGTGGCAAGGCAGACACGGTGTACCAGGTGATGTGTCATGCGTGCATATGTTGAGTAGCACAGCCGCTCACATGTCCGCAACATACTGGTGCACGATGTATACTGTTACATGATGTGTGGAACTGCACTGTCACCCACTACAGGGCCATCTGACACAGGTGTGTTGTGACAGGTGTAACCCATGTTTGCACAGGATACACACTGCTGTTGTAGGCAGCCATGCTGGTGGCTACCAGTGGTACATGCAGTGGTCATACAGCCATACTGCACACAGTGTTCATGCAGGAATGTCCATTGTCGTGGACGATGTGCTGCTATGTGAAGGTAGGTGTGTGTTGTGAATGTTACACATCCAGATGACACCATCTGGCGCAGTCATGGTCGTCAACACCATTACACACATCCACAGCAGTCAGAACCCAGTCCTGACAATGTGTGTCAGTCACCCTCGTACTGTGTGACATATGTGCACATGGCGGAACACCTCCCACTGTCATCTAAGATGGCTACATGATGTCCGGAATGTGCTGTGGAAATGTACAATGCTGGTAGCCCAATGAAGTACCTGGAATCACACACAGTACGCTATGGCAGCCATGTAAACCATGCACAACAATGACCGCCCAACAGACACAAACAATGCGTTGACACGTGGAACATGTGCACATGACAACCCCCAATGAGGTATGTTGCACATATTGATGTACAATTGTCATCTATGGCCATAGCATGGATGCAGACGCACATACCCCACAGGTAGTACCACGTGATGTAGGTAGGGGGGCATTGCACGTGTACATGTGACAGTAGCTGTACAGCCACATGTCCTGCATAGCCGTCATGTAGGGGTAGCTGTGGCATGTGACCGCTGGACATGCCCGCACAATTGACCATGTCCCACAGGAGATGTGTTATGTGTGTACCACATGTGATGTGCCGACAACAAGCTGTGACGTGTACGGCTGCCGGTGTACCTGTGTGACATTGTCTGTGATGGGTGCAAAGGCATATAGTATCGTATTGCATGCCCACAAGCCCCACATAGGTGCATAGCCTGAACATACAATACAAGGAGGGTGTGGGATGATAGCAACCCACAGGAGGAGATGGGTACGGACGGCAGACCACAACCACATGTGCGTGTACGGTGTTCACGTCCACGACACATGAGCATCTGAGAGGCTAGCGTTACAGCTGTACAGGGTTGCATGCATATATGTTCAGCAACATCCCTGTGTGTCCCACCACTGGCCCGTGGACCGATGGACACCAACCAAATGTGCAGATATGATATTTGCACAGCACATCACAGATGCCTACTGTACAACAGGCTTACCGTGTAGACATGTGCACAGTAGGTCTGCGCCAGCTGCAGTCAAACACGTTATGTGCTGAACCACACCAATAGTCCAGGCCATGCCACAGATGGACGTGCATGCATCTGTGTATGTATGGCTGTGAATGTCTCCAGCATAGCAGTATAGCTGTGTCACCGTTGTGAACAACAATATGAATGGGTTGTATGTGTGAGGGGTGCGTCATACGTGTATGGTCAGATCGACGATACCATCACTGACCCTGCTATGTGAACATCCCTGTCCCCATACATGGATACCTATGCTGTGCCCAACACCACATTCACAGAGGGAGGGATGGCGGTGTGCAGTGCAGCAGCAGACATGGGGTGGCAGCAGGCACTGGATGTACACATATGTGGTACCCACATCAGTGCAGGCAACCATCCATGTGCACGGGATAGCGGTGTGTGTCCACATACAGCACTGTGTTGATCAATATCACAGCACATAGCACCTGCCAGGGTTACAGTGTATGCATGGATGTGTGATACCTGCATGCACCTGACACACCCTCAGCAAGCAGTGTGCAGCATACCTTGCTTGAGGCCAGTGTCCACACCATGGTGATAGACATGTTGAATGTCCATATACACATAGCAATGACATATGGAATGGACAGCCACCCTGCCAATATCGTCAACCCCAGGTGGATCACAACCCAGTGCCATGTATGTGGCATACCCTGCCATACCATGCAGCCCTGCCCAGCAAGGCTGCATGAGCTATCACAGTCCTACATGGTGCAATGGACAAAAGGCACTCTCACTATCAACCATACACAGCAGTAATGTGGCGGTGATGCACCCTGTGGTGTTACAGGTGCTGTGTGTTGCTCTGGACAATGTGTGTGTGTACATGCTATGCATGGCCTTTCCTGCTAATGTGTCATGGTTACACAATGCCCTATGTCTATCACATGTGCAACACAGGTGAGCTGTGGCAAGTTGTCCAACACCCGTACAGTGCTGTGTGGATGTACATGGCACAACACATGCATGTGCAGGTGTCCATGTGTATGTGTACAGTGCCACTGCTGACGTTCACAATGGCTACAGACGTGATGTTTACTGACATATACACAGCGCCCAGGTGAACAGTAGCACCGACGCCACATGGGGACCTATGCCAACTGATATGGACACAGGTGCAGCCAGGTGCACATGTCCACAGCAGGCTAACATCTACATGGTGCGTGTACAGTGTGATGGGGTGGCACACAGATATGATGTGACACCCACTGCTCAATGGTGTGAAGCCAACACATCGGCTGTGTCACTGCCACGATGCCTTTCACAGATTACTGTGCAGATGTTGTACATGTCATAGCAATGTATTTCCAACAGTATGCCAGCACAGCAGTGTAACTTTGACCTGCCACCATCATTATGTCTTACAGATAATGCCACGTTCCCGGCTTCCCGCATTCATCCGTCAGGAGGATGAGGTGATTATACCATACCTCCATACAAATCATGACATCCTATTCAGTCATGCGCCACAGCAGGCACAGGAACGAGAGGAGATGTGGCAGGAGATGTGCAGGAGGGTGAACAGCCTGGGCGGACACAACCGCAGTTACCAGCAGATCCGCAGGCACTGCACAGACCTGATCCGGCATGCAAGACAGCGTGCCACTGCAATCGCCAGACAACAACGTGGGACAGGTGGTGGGCCACCAACCCAGCCCCCACTCACAGCCACGGAGGAGCTCCTGGCCAGTCTGGGTACACCCACGGAACAACACGCAGAAACTCTTGCGTCCATCGTGGAGGTGGGTGTCTTGCAAACTATGAGGTCGGAGCTGCCTGGTAAGTCAGTGTTGCATGTTTGTATGATAAGCGACGTGGGAGTGGGTGTCATAGTACAACACATAATATAGCAACACATGCCAGCTATATGGCCACACAAGATGCATACTACAGTATGCTATGTTGTGTTACCAGACATGTGCATAGCAGATGCGAACTCACAGATGCATGATGTGACATGCACAGTGCTGACTGTGGCGATAGTAATGGATAATGTGTATACCTTTGTGTCATCCCTTTACAGATACGTCTGGCGTGTCGCAAAGACAAGGGTCTGTCGCAGGTAAGTCTGTTGCTAGTCAAAGGCATGATACGGTGTATTGATATTCCCCATGTGTCCAGGCATGACATGCACACCTGTGTGTGCCCCAGTCACGGTATACAGGTTGCACCACCCGACACACACACCACCCATGTACAGTAGATACAACCGTTAGCGTAGAGTGGCATGACACCACACAACCTATTGGTGTGTTACGTGCAGTCAGCTATGCATACAATGGTGTCGGTGTTCCACAATGGCTGCATGTGTAGTATGCATTGGTATGCCTCTGCAGTATGCACACAGTACCACATAGTGAGCTGTGATCTGGCCAGAGCACAGGTGTTACCAATGTGACCTATGCCCCTGCATCGGATGCACACGTTGTGACATGGCACATACCATGTCCCATGCACGTGGATGTCTGTCTGCAACATTTTCACACCATGACATGACCTATGCACGACATGGCAGACATCCACACTGTCTGCATATCCGTAGGGAATGTGACACCTTAGACTAGTATGGTTGTATGTGACATGGGCCACCACAGGGCCGTGTGCACGATGTCCACCACACACAATTGTCAATGACCCAGACAGACAAGGCCATGGCCGATACCTACAGGCATGTTGTCACACAGTACATCCACAGTGGGTATTCACTGTTGCACCCTGTACACACATAGTGGCCTCATCACTGTAGTGGACCCCCTGGACATCCGATGTGATACACCAGTGACATGGAATGCCTGTCCACAGCTACTACAGGTGCCACCATTGTCCACCATATATGTGCTGCTGAGCAGCTGAACTGACTGTCAGACATGGCAATGTAATGCGCCCAGGTCACGCATCGCACAGAAACATACCTGTGTCCTGCTACTGTGCAGTGGCACAGTGCCTGCACTCCACACTGTACAGCTATGTATACAGCTCACACCAACCGCACCTGCACAGACATCCCTGTTACCCATACATTGTATCTGTAGACTGTACACATAACACTGCACTGTGACAGCTGTTGTGATGTGGTGCATGTGGTGGGACACCATTGTCACATGTCCACATGATACCGCACATGTTTGCAGTGTACATGACATAGTGTCGGCAGCCATGTGTAGTGTCAACTCGCCCGTGGCCACACGGTGTATCACGGTGATGCATGCAAACTACCATGAATGTGTGTACTGCATGCCTACTAAAAGACACCTGCCTGTTGTAGTGTACCCACCAGGGCAGTGTGCATACTGCCACTATGAATGTCTGGTCTGCATTCACTGGTCTGTGCTGTGGGAATGCTGCATGCCACCTGCAATATCACATGCATGATGTGTGTGTGTGTGTGTGTGTGTGTGTGTGTGTGTGTGTGTGTGTGTGTGTGTGTGTGTGCATGTCTGTATTGTAACGGATGGTATGTCTTTGTATTGACAGGTGCTGTAGGTGAGTTCCCCTCCTGCGGGCCATCTGAGGCTAGTGTCCACACAGATACTAGTGGTGATGACCATGTGCATGAGGCACAGGCAGGGTCGTCACAGGCAGACACTGTGCCATTGGAGAACATCACACTTACGTCCCATTCATCCCTGCACACGGTTCAGATGCCGACACATACCCCAACACCATTGCCCATGGATGACGGTCAGTCAGCGTCTGTTGGCACCGAGCAGGAATGTGTGGTGGCTGCAGAAGGTGTGGCTACACACGATGTTGCCAGTGCAATGACTGGTGCAGTGCCACACAGGCATGTGGCAGGTGCTGCTCGTAGGGGAGCACCGCTAGACATACACCTGCCGTACAGGGTGCAGCAGCTGGTATAACCAGACGCATGTTCCAGACTGTAATGGCGGCACAGGCACGTGCCGAACGGCAGAACCTGGAAGGGCAGAGGCTGCAGAGGTCTGCAATCCGTTCCTTGAATGACAACATCCAGTCATTGGCGAATGCCCAACAGCATCTTGCCGATGTTCTGGATAGGAGATTGGGTGAGATGGCTGGGATCCTCGACCGAGGCATGGCCATCCGTGAGCGTGAGCTGTCTGTGCTGGAACACATGGTAGGGGTGAGGCATAGGGCACGTGGGTGTGGGCCAGTAACACCAACAGGTGCAGGTCAGCGTGTGCGTGCCACCTCCCATGCCCACCCACACAGTGCTGGTAGCAGCAGCAGTGCAGCTGCTACTACACCAACCACACCAGGACACAGCAGGCCACGTGGACGTGGCCCTGGACGGCCCCGGCGTGGGCACGTTTCCAGCGGACATGTGACATCGGAGAGTGGACAGTCTGTATCTCCACCCGGTAGTGCCCGTGCGACCCCAGGCAGGCGCGGGTCACGCCGCCGCAGGCGGACACAGTGAGCCGTAACACCTGCACTGTACAGTCTGGGGCTGTCAAGCATACCCCGTGTAGGCATCACAGATGACTGAACCATGTACACACAAACCCACACACAGCAAACACAACTGTAGGGCTCCACCACATCCACATGCAATCTACACAGTCATGCCCAGTCAATGCACAGGCCCTTACACACACACATGATGTCATCCATTGGTACAGCCCATGCCTGTGGCACACATATCACCCTGTGCATATGATGAAGTCTCTGCCGCAGAACTGTGAGCTACACCATTGGTGCACGGTTATGCAAACATATTCTGATGCACAGGGTGGACAAGATAGTGAGAGGTGTATGTGATACCTGTGTCCGCATAGTACGTGATGTGTATGTTGTGGTGTGTGTGTATGGCTGGTGACAGGTGTGTATGTGATGTGGGTTGTGCACTGACATCATGCAGCAGACATACCATGTAGGGCAGGTGCAGCATTCATTGATCTGTGTACACAGTATGCGTGGTGGTTACATGTGTAGCACCATGTTGGTTCAGTTAACCCGTATGACAATGATGGTGTACTTGCATGTGCCTACTGGGAGCACTGTTATTAGTTCCCCACGTGTAGTCATGGGGTACCCACAGGCATGTCTGGCAACATCAGCATAGTACAGGTACCCGCAACTGGCATGGACCCCTACATAGGTACATAGGCGCACATGTACATACCAGGCTATGTGCCCTACGACATGTGTAGACCTAGCATGACTGTGTGTGGCTGCTAACACCCCTTAGGATGGGGATGCCACATGCATCAGTCCCCAGTCCCTCGTCCAGCACTGACACACGGATGATGCCTGGCGAATAACTATGTTCACACATCCACACATCATGATTACTCCTGGACGAAGGCAGTCAGGGCCTTTCCTTAACATGGGCTGGCACTCCTCTCCGTGTCGTAGGGGGTCTCTGGCCGTTGACCCTGTTCCCCCAGCACGTCCCACTCATCTTTGTGGTGAGGTGTCTGACAGTCGCTTCTGTGCCCGTGTTTGCCTGGAGCCTAGGAGGTGGAATATGCCCATGTCACCCAGGTCGGACATGGCCGTGTATGCCAGGCACAGATCACCACAGAGCAGATGTGCTGGGAAGGTATACAGCTGGAGTCCCCTTGGTCGTGCAGCTTGTGACACATGTCCTAGCACCATCATCCCTGCGTTGTGGAACGTTTGTGGTCCTTCCGAGTGCTGCAGGTGTCAGCTTAGGTACAGGCCAGATGTGCCATCGTACGCAGTCATTGCTCTGGTGTGTGATGTGTACAGGGGTACAATGAACACCCCTGATGTGGATGCGATTCCTTCCAGACCAGGTGGCCACAGTGGAATGTCTTCACACACATTGCCATTGTGTGTGTTGACAGAGGTTACCGACAGGTGTGGTACCCATTTCCATGAACATGTCCACCATTTTGAATGGCTTACCACCTACATGTTACATTGGGCCGAACATGTCCTTCACACTGGGTAGGTCTGCACCTTCTCTGGCATGTAGCAGCAGGCCATGGCTCTGGCACCAGTTATCCATGTCTATTACGCCCTAGGTGGATGTCCGTGTCACATGGGGTGTTGGGTATGGTGGCTGGTGTGTAGCCATCTGCATACCTTGTCTGCCACAATCCCCCTATGATTGCATGCACATTTGAAGGTCGAATGCCATATGGCAGGGGGCCCAGGACTGAGCCCTGTGGGCCTCCACTGGAGACCAGATATGAGTGTGACACGGCACCAGGAACACCAACCCTGTGTGGTGTGACCTCCAACCTTTCTGAGAACCATCGGGTGACATATGTCCCCACATGTACGCTGGCAAGCCTTTCCATGAGTCCCATGTGGAGTGTACTCTGAACGCTCCCACCAGGTCATGGTACTGTGTGCAAACCCGCGTATCCCCATCAATGGCCTTGGTGACCACTCCAGACAGGACGAGCAGGTTCGGGAGGCAGGATCCACCCTTGACTATGTTGTTGTGGGTATGTTCCGGTATTGGCTGTACACCGCTGTCTGTATCCATGGGCACCTGTATGGACCTCCACACAGCTTTGCAGACAAGGCTTGTCAAGCTGATAGGGTGTGGCTGTCTACAGTCCAGAAGAGCACTACCCTGGCATAGTGGGACCACAGATGCCATATGCCATCCATCGGGACATAGCCCATAGTAAGGCTAACATGACACAGTGGCCTCATGTGTGGGTCGAGGGCCTCAATGAGGATGGGTAGCACACAGCCAGGGACACCATCGGTGCCCATTGGTGCTGTGTCAACCGCCATAGAGTTATGAGATCACTCCAGGCCATATGAGATGTTTTGGAGGCTACACTCTGGTGGGATGGATATGTTCCCTCTTGGGGTGGGGGTGGATGTATGCATGGAACATGTCCGCTGGTTTGTAGACAATGTCTGTGGGTGCAGTGACCGTTGTACCATTCTGGACCATTTCCAGCCAAGTCTGTGTGCCCCCAACCATGTCCTTACCACAGTTAGGGAAGGCCCTATGGTTGTCTCATGTGCCCTCTGCAGTACCACTCCCACAAGCGGCCGTGGATGATTGTATGTGTGGCCGTATGGTGACGCCGGTATGAATGGGAGATGGTTTCCTGGTACTGACATTGCTCTGTCATGTATTAGCTCCAACTGTTGATGTACAGCTTGTCAGTGGCTGGGGTCCACCACACCATGTGCCTACCTGTGGTGGACAAGGTCCTGATGTTATCATGTTCGCCTGGTGCAGACATGCATGGGGGTGCTCAGAGAAGGCATTCGTAAGGCGGTTGGCAGTCTGGCCTGTGTTCAACACTGGCATGGAGGACTTGTAGGGTACCACACCGGTCGTATGATGTGTGTGGTTTGTTGTGGAGAGGTCATCACTTAGGTCCCCATGCCGGTGTTGGGTGCAGGATGTGGATGACCAGTGGATCCACTATATGGTCTGGCATCACCATTGAGGGCTGTACATCCTGTGTGGGGCATATCCTCACCATGTGTGATGGGCAGAACTGTTAGACATCCCCCCTAGTGTGTATGGTGCATGGCTGTTTAACAGTGGCCAGGTGTGAGAACACCTGGGACCAGTGGCGTAGGGTGTTGTGCCATGGGTAATGTTCCCAGTCTATGTATGGGTGGTTCATGTCACCCAATACGGTGCTGTTGTGAGAGCATGCACACTCACCAGTGTCCTCAGGACATCTGTGCAGGTATCCTGTGTTTGGGAGGGTTGTCTGTAGCATGCAACAAACTGTAGGCCAGTCCTACCCATGGTTAATTGCACCTAGATATTCCCCGCTGCAACGGCCATGTCTGTGGCATGGCCGGGTTGCTGTTGTGTGGCTGGACACACACGACGGTCCACATTCCGCCACCCATGCCGTCGCACCATGTGTATGCATGTCTGCTCTGTGCCGAGTCTAAGTGTCTGAGCATGCCCAGTAGGCAGCTGTGTAGATAGACACACAGCACAGTGCACACCGCGCCCGACTGCAGTTATACCCCAGGTGCATGCCTGTATCGCCTTCGCAACGGCCACGCCTGTGGCATGGCCAGGTTGCTGTTGTGTGGCTGGACACACACGACGGTCCACATTCCGCCACCCATGCCGTCGCACCATGTGTATGCATGTCTGCTCTGTGCCGAGTCTAAGTGTCTGAGCATGCCCAGTAGGCAGCTGTGTAGATAGACACACAGCACAGTGCACACCGCGACTGCGTTGATACCCCGTGAGCATGTCTGTCTCCCCTTTGCAACCGCTAGGTGTGGGAGGCATGGCCAGTACACCCACTGGGGGTACACACGACAGTCGTCACCGATGTCTGCTACTATGCGTGTAGCCATGGCCAATGGCATCCTGCATAGATATGGTGACCATACAGGTGACACATGTGTGGCTGTCATGCCACATTGGTTGCCTACATCCTGCACGCTGGATGCCCTCTCATAGGGTGAACTGTCATGCGGTGCATCCCGTATTCCTGTCGTGATGTACTGATCAGTAGTTACTTGGTATTCCCGACTGCAGCACTAACGTGTTACTGTACGGCGACCTTGGGATGGTAACAGGCTGCGTGACTGCGCACTCTGACATAATTCCCGATCGGGCGCATTGCCTCTGCAGATGATACCACCCACGTAGGGGTATGCCTCCTGACAGCTCAGTAAACTCGGTAGCGCGTTCTGTAAATGCTTCATACTGTAGTGAGTTCATGTAGATAGGCGAGGGTTCGGCTCCCGGCCCTTCCGTGTGTGTGTGTGTGTGTGTGTGTGTGTGTGTGTGTGTGTGTGTGTGTTTCCAGCTGCCTCTGCGAATGAACATGCTTTTAGACGCTTCGCAACACATACCTTGGCTATTGCCAGCTATTGTCTTGCGGGTGATGTCACCAGCCTAGAAGTATGCCTCTGACAGCGCTGTGCTCAGTAAACTCGGTAGCTGCTCTGTAAATGCTTCATACTGTAGTGAGTTCATGTAGATAGGCGAGGTTCGCCTCCGCCCTTCCGTGTGTGTGTGTGTGTGTGTGTGTGTGTGTGTTTCCAGCTGCCTCTGCGAATGAACATGCTTTTAGACGCTTCGCAACACATACCTTGGCTATTGCCAGCTATTGTCTTGCGGGTGATGTCACCAGCCTAGAAGTATGCCTCTGACAGCGCTCTGCTCAGTAAACTCGGTAGCGTGCTCTGTAAATGCTTCATACTGTAGTGAGTTCATGTAGATAGGCGTAGGTTCGGCTCCCGGCCCTTCCGTGTGTGTGTGTGTGTGTGTGTGTGTGTTACCAGCTGCCTCTGCGAATGAACATGCTTTTAGACGCTTCGCAACACATACCTTGGCTATTGCCAGCTATTGTCTTGCGGGTGATGTCACCAGCCTAGAAGTATGCCTCTGACAGCGCTGTGCTCAGTAAACTCGGTAGCGTGTTCTGTAAATGCTTCATACTGTAGTGAGTTCATGTAGATAGGCGTAGGTTCGGCTCCCGGCCCTTCCGTGTGTGTGTGTGTGTGTGTGTGTGTGTGTGTGTGTGTGTTACCAGCTGCCTCTGCGAATGAACATGCTTTTAGACGCTTCGCAACACATACCTTGGCTATTGCCAGCTATTGTCTTGCGGGTGATGTCACCAGCCTAGAAGTATGCCTCTGACAGCGCTGTGCTCAGTAAACTCGGTAGTGCGTTCTGTAAATGCTTCATACTGTAGTGAGTTCATGTAGATAGGCGTAGGTTCGGCTCCCGGCCCTTCCGTGTGTGTGTGTGTGTGTGTGTGTGTGTGTGTTACCAGCTGCCTCTGCGAATGAACATGCTTTTAGACGCTTCGCAACACATACCTTGGCTATTGCCAGCTATTGTCTTGCGGGTGATGTCACCAGCCTAGAAGTATGCCTCTGACAGCGCTGTGCTCAGTAAACTCGGTAGCTGCTCTGTAAATGCTTCATACTGTAGTGAGTTCATGTAGATAGGCGTAGGTTCGCCCCGCCCTTCCGTGTGTGTGTGTGTGTGTGTGTGTGTGTGTGTGTGTGTGTTACCAGCTGCCTCTGCGAATGAACATGCTTTTAGACGCCGCAACACATACCTTGGCTATTGCCAGCTATTGTCTTGCGGGTGATGTCACCAGCCTAGAAGTATGCCTCTGACAGCGCTGTGCTCAGTAAACTCGGTAGCGGTTCTGTAAATGCTTCATACTGTAGTGAGTTCATGTACATAGGCGTAGGTTCGGCTCCCGGCCCTTCCGTGTGTGTGTGTGTGTGTGTGTGTGTGTGTGTGTGTGTGTTACCAGCTGCCTCTGCGAATGAACATGCTTTTAGACGCTTCGCAACACATACCTTGGCTATTGCCAGCTATTGTCTTGCGGGTGATGTCACCAGCCTAGAAGTATGCCTCTGACAGCGCTGTGCTCAGTAAACTCGGTAGCGCGTTCTGTAAATGCTTCATACTGTAGTGAGTTCATGTAGATAGGCGTAGGTTCGGCTCCCGGCCCTTCCGTGTGTGTGTGTGCGTTTCCAGCTGCCTCTGCGGATGAACATGCTTTTAGACGCTTCAAAACACATACCTTGCCTACCAGCAGCCATTCCTGTACGGTTGTTGCCACCCACCTGTACATGTGCCTCTGCTGGTGCTGTACTCGGTGGTCCACGTAGCGCATACCATACCTGTGTTGTACGTTTGTGCGGTTGGGTATGTGGGGGTGTGGTCAATCATCATGCGTGCCACATGTGTGTGTGTGTCCAGGCTCCCAGCTGCATGGGTTCATACAGTATGGCTTTGAGGTTTACGCAGAACACCCATAACCTGGCGCCATCCTTGTGTTTGTGGATGGCGGGATGCAGCTCGTGTACTGCTTGTGTGCTTTTCCTGGTCGGCGACCTCCGTAGCGTGTTCTCCACGTGCACCCTACTATGGTGTGGTGGGGTGCTGCTGTGTACATTACACTGACGGGCCTGCCGGATGTGTCCGTCTGTATCTCTTTCTTTGTATATCTATGTACCTATGTTGTGGACGTACCGCTGCTCTACCATGGACAGCTGTCTTCCCCATGTATCGCATATTTGCACGGCTGACACATATAACTGTGGTACGTTGCATATCCACACATTGTCCATGCACCGTCCGTATTCCAGAACACCTCATAGACATCTGCTGGATTACGTGGCAGACAGCTATCCTTGCTGTCCTGACACTGTACCCATACACGACATACACCTTGTGTGTACTTGCCTATTTATGGTGTGTGTATGTCTAACTGTGCTGTATGCATGGTCGTGTGTGTCCCCCGCTATAGCCATGTGTGCAGCTGTCGCCACTATGGGTATCCTTGTGGACCGCTGTTACATGGGCACGTCTGAACATACCTGCAGACTGTACTACCCCTGCGACGGCAGCGGCCTTACATCGTCCGCTGCCCTAGGCTGTGGGGCTACATGGCGCACGCCACCACAACACATGGTGCACCCATCTTGGTATACCTACGTGACACGCCTACTAGACAGGTGGCCCTACTAGAGCGGCGTCCTGGGCAGCCGCAAGATTGGCGTATGCCTACGGCCGGCTATGGGCACATCACAAGGCATACGTCTACATTCGGTGTTTTACGACGTCTAGATTATAACACCACAGGAGGGACCTCCTCAGCTATGCTGAAGAATGCGGATGTAGATAGATTAGTAGGTGGAGGGTTGGCCACACACCAGGGCTGACCGATGGATAACTGCTGAGGCATCTTTTGAGAGGCAGGTGGAGCAAACACCCGTAACGGGAATGTAGTGTAGATACAGATGTAGGGTTAACATACATTTGTCCACTCTGTCAGTTCTGTACCATTGTATTACAGTGATATGCTATGCATATCTTCCATATACATTGTTAGGTCTTCGATTGTTGAGGATTCGACATAGTACAATATCATACTACGGAAAACGGAAAAACTGCAAAATCGTGAAAACAAACAGCAACCTGCGGTCCCCGTAGTTCGACACAACACAAGTCTTCTTAACGTTTAAACAGTTTCTTCAAACATGCAACGCTTTAACTTCTTCAGAAAAAAGCAAATTCTAAACATGTTCACAATCAACAATGTGAGATTTAAGAACTCGTTAAAACTCACATTGTTGATTGTGAACATTTGTAGAATCTGCTGTTTTCTGAAGAAGTTGTGGAAGCAACGAAAACGTTGCATGTTTTAATAAACTGTTTAAACGTTAAGAAGACTTGTGTTGTGTCGAACTACGGGGACTATTCTTGCCGCAGGTTGCTGGTTTGTTTGTTTGTCATAGTACAATATTATGTAATACGTGTGTTCATAGGATGCTTTCTGAGATGTTGACATGTGTGTGTGTCGTTAGCAGTGCGCCTGTGCTTTTCATGCTGTGGCTACATGTTCATTGTTCGCATAGAAAGTGACAAATGGAAGTGTAAGGGTGGATATTTAAAGCCTGGATGCTTCCATGTTATGTGTAAGTCTCACGGGGCCTACGGGTGATAGCGCATACATGTCTATGAAGAACCTTTGGATACCATATGTGACCTGTCGTGGACGAAATGTTTCAGTTGACTGTTCCATCTACCTATGTGTGACATGGTTTGTGGCCATAGGGTGCCAGCGAGTCTTTATTGTTGATTGGGTGTTTTCCATGGTCAAGTGACATCAATCCTATTAATTCACTGAAGGATGTCTTTCATTGGTGGGAACGCCATAGTTTGACCATCGTGATGTCTTTCCCAGTTGACGCTGATATTGTGCCATTGGTATGGTTCCACAGGTCACCCATCTGTTCCGCTGTATGGAAGCGTGTGATCCCCATTTATGTGCTGGCAGATTGAGTGCTGTGTACGCCGGTATCTGCCCAGCGGTCTGGCTTTGTATGGGGAGTGTCTACTGTAGTCCCTATCTGTATTTCCTGGGTTATGCCTTGCAACAGCTGTGGGATTCCCCCAGGTTTGCAGCTATGGGTGCCATCTTGGCCGTGACGCTTGTCCATCCATGGGAACTGCCTACTGGACACTAGTATAGGGCGGTACAGATTTCACAGCCACATTCTGCATTTTCGATGAATGATGGGCATTATTAGTGCGGAGTAACGATATGCCATGCCCACGCCCCTCACACGGGCGGACAACGAATCATCTGCCAATCCACACCGAGACCCATTTTTGCATACCCACGATCCCATGTCTGCAACCCTCGACAGTACCCATTGCACATCCTTCATGTGTGCAGGAATGGGATGTGAACGCACGTCTATGGACGCAGCAACCTGGGGAGTCCTATTCATATGTCCTGCATTTCATGGACACTTGTCATCACCCTTGAACACGCTTGTGGTGCATATATCTACCTGTGCCGTAGTCACGGCTGTCACCTCTTCTGGGTCGCACGATCGCAGCCTGTTGCCAACACGTAAGGAGAAATTTTTGGGTCCTACAATGGACACCGATGTGCATATGTAAAGTGTAGAACATGTTGGACTGTGTCCATTCGGCCAGTGGGTTTGACCACCGCTGTATGTTCCCCAGTCGCGGATGTCTGTTTGCCTACCCATATTATGTAGTGCTACGGAACCCGTGTCCTTCCACAATTAACCCATATGGTGTTACTGTAGTACTGCAGGTTGGCAACTGCTTTAAGTAATCCTCAGAGGTCCCATTGTGAACTATCCGCCACTGTATTGTCATTATAACACAGCCGGTACATGTAGAACCTATTTATTCATGAAAGGATGTTATTTATGGGTGGGAACGCCATAGTTTAACCATACTATGACCTTCCTAGTTGTCGTTGTTGGTGTGCCATTAATATGTGTTCCACAGGTCGCCCGTGATGTTCCGCTGGAGTGGAAGCGGTGATCCCCATATACTTGCTAGCAGCTTGGTTGCTGTGTACGCCAGGATTCGCACGGCAGTATAGATTTCTATGGGGTGTGTCTACTGTTGTTTCCATCTGTATTTCCTGTGTTATGCCTTACTACAGCTGTGTGATTCCACCAGGTTTGCTATTATGGGTGCCATCTTGTCCGTGACGCTTGTCCATCCTTGGGAAATGCCTACTGGACACTGGTGTAGGGCTGTACCCATTTCACAGCTGCATGTAGCATTCTCCGTGGATGATTGTCATTATTGGTGGGGGTAAGGCATGTTCTGTACCCACATCCTCCCACGGGGCAGGACAATGGATCATCTGCCAATCATCTCCAACACCCATTTCTGCATACCCACGATCCCATGGCTGCAACCCTCGACAGTACCCATTGCAAATCCTCCATGTGTGCTGGAATGGGATGTGGACGCACATCTGTGGACTCGACAATCTGTGGATTTCTGTGCATATGTCCCGCATTTCATGGACAGTTGTCATCAACCTTGAACACGCTGGCGGTGCATATATGTAGCTGTGCCGTAGTCACGGCTGTAGTTCATCTTGGTCTTCCGCCCCACCCGGTTGGCGTTGCAAAAGGACAAATTCTTGGGTCCTACAATGGACACAAATGTGCATATGTAAAATGTAGAACATGTTGGACTGTGTCCATCTGGCCAGTGGTTGTGACCGCTGCTGTATGTTCCCAATCGCGGATGTGTGTTTGAATACACATATTATGTTGTGCTACGAAACCCATGTTCTACTACGATTAACCCAAATGGTATTGATGTAATGCTGCAGGTTGGCAACTGCTTTAAGTAATCCTCAGAAGGCCCAGTAGGACATATACGCCACTGTATTGTCAATATAAAACAGCCAGAACATGTATACCCTATTTATTCATTGAAGGATGTTCGTTATATGCGGGAACGCTCATGTTGAAACATCGTATGACCTTCCTAGTTGAGGTTGTTAGTGTGCCATTAGTATGTGTTCCACAGGTCGCCCATTTGTTCCGCAGTATGGAAGCGAGTGATCCTCATGTTGTTGCTGGCAGATCGAGTGCTGTGTACGCCGGTATTCGCACGGCGGTCTGACTTTGTATGGGGAGTGTCTACTGTAGTCCCTATCTGTATTTCCTGTGTTATGCCTTACCGCAGCTGTGTAATTCCACCAGGTTTCCAGTTATAGGTGCCATCTTGGTCGTACACTTGTCCATCCATGGGAATTGCCTACTGGACACTGATATAGGGCTGAACACATTTCACACCTGCTTTTAGCATTATCCAGTGGATGCTTTGCATCATTAGTGGGGAGTAAGGCACGTGCTATACCCACAGCCCTCCCACGGGGCGGGACAACGGATTATCTGCCAAACAACACCGAGCCCCATCTTTGCATACCCAGGATCCCATGGCTGCAACCCTCCACGGTACCCATTACACACCCGCCATGTGTGCGGGACTGGGATGTGGACGCACTTCTATGGACACGACAATCTGGGGATTTCTGTTCATATGTCCTGCATTTCATGGACAGTTATCATCAACCTTAAACACGCTGGTGGTGCATATGTCTAGCTGTGCCGTAGTCACGGCTGTCACTCTGTCTGGGTCGATCGCAGCTGGTCGATATTGCGAACGGAACAATTTTTGGAGTCCTACAATGGACACCGATGTGCATATGTAAAGTGTAGAACGTGTTGGACTGTCACCATCTGGCCAGTGGTTTTGACTGCCGCTGTATGTTCCCCAATCGCGGATGTCTGTTTGACTACCCATATTATGTATTACTTGGCCTATCTATATCCACGTGCCAGTAGGCGGAAATACAGCAAACCTTGAGTCCTGCTCATCTTCATGAAAGACATTATTGAACATATATCGCCAAAACAGACAATGACAAAACGATACACTCCACAGTCAAAAGATACTGAGCTCTTTCACCCACTAACATGGGGCATCGCCGAGTACGTAAATACATTACATATTCGTCCCTTATACACTTCCTTCAGAGTCAGTTTAAAGTCAATTAATCAATAAACCTGCTCATAGTTAAGTGGACAGTGCTCCAAGTCTTGATGATAACGTGACATATACAAATCAGTGCTGCATACATTACTTAATGGAAACAATAATACGACAACAATGTGTTAATATAAATACAATATTGGTCAATACAATCAGTATATTGAAACATACTTGATAATTGTTGTGAGTAAACCTTAGAATGTAGTGTGTTGATCATGATATTGTATATCAATGTGTATAATTGTAGCATTACGATTCCAAAGCATGGAATCAATATGTACAATCTAAGCATATATTTTATAATTATGAATGTAAATGTGTCACAATGTTACATATGAATATGACTGTATTATAACTATATCAATATGAAATGGAATAAACTGTAGTTGTTTACATCTTGTTTTCAAGTGACAAATCTATGTCCATGCGCCATATATACGGGCCGGACTGCTGTGTGTAGAAGTGGACATGTGTACCCGTCCTTTCATACCCTTCTTTCTTACTCTCTGTGGATTACCTGTGTACACATCAATTACCATGCCATACCTTTCCACTGTACAGGTTCTGGCATGGTGTACGGCCGGTTGGCCCTTACTCTTGCTGTGTGTTACATTGACCAGTGTCTATCTGGCAATTCGCTGGCGTGTCATGTGTGACCTTCTTGCTACTTTAGGGACCTGATCCCATAATTGTGACGTGCTTCCACTGGCCATATATCTGTCTGTCGTCTGGGATCTGTGTGTAACCAGTCCTTTCAGGACACTTTCTATTGTTGTTCTTCTTTGGTTACATATATGAGTACTTTGGTATGTTGTGCTATTATTGTGTGTGGAGAATTTCTCCACGGGCCTCTGCTGACACTGGACATATATCCAGCTAGCCTAGCCCGGTCAACAAGTGTGAGCCAACTGAACGCAATTCGTACGGGGGCACCGTCTGACAAGTGGGTCGGGTTACTGATGCATAACTGTCATCAATCCATACTACTAACACATACGTTATTCTATCCACAGTCTATGTTTGTCTCATCACATAGCGTGTGTTTCTCACTATTTCTAACGGTACTTTACATGGCATTGCCCGATTCCATACTTTCAGAGGCTAACATTGTTGAGACATGTCTGGTTGACGTGGAGGACACATCCTTAACCTTCCCTGCTTCGAGTGGATGACACACGCACACGCACACTCGCATTTCCTAATTGTGGGTTACGCGCAGGCGCACATGCATATCCGTATTCTGTTTACATATGTTTACTGGGTCTGTGTGGTTACGTGGTGTGTGTTAGTTGTGACTATTCCGGTAACATATCTCTGATCCGGTTGACGGACGTGTGCAGAACGCACTTACACCTTTATACATGTAACAGTCTTTGCAGCATGGATGTATATGTTCTATAGTCGTAATTCAAACGGGACTGCATTCACGTTTGCCGGTTACTGTGACCACTACACGTTAGCTGTTCGGTCTCATTAATATGCATACCCATGGTACTTAGCTACATTAACATATCCCCCACCCCCCCGCACTCACGCACGTCACAGGCATCCATTCCCCTGCTGGGAAAGGTGCGGTACTACATGTTAAACATTCCTTATTCCCTCGCCATGGCCCAGGATGCATATGTCGTGACCGCAGGGATGTTCAGATCACAGGTGCTTATATCCCCTACGCATACAGGCCTTCGATTGTCAGGGTGTTCCTGTGGTGCTTTGGGTTTGGTCTTGTCCGCCCAGTGTCTGGAACTGCCCTGACCGTGGACGAATGTTAGATGAGTCACATGGGCACGGTTTGTCCGTGTCTATGATACCATGCCTCCCCCATTATTCATAACCGTGTGCACTGATTGGCCGGTGTACCTGTTGTAGATCTTGTTATACTAATTGCACACGGTCCGGTCAAACGGACCTATTTCCATTACTAACCCTCGGTATGTATAACCTGTGTCGCTATATTACATGGGTTTAACATTGCGTGACGGCTTTCACTGAGCCACAGACATGTCCGTTGCTTAGTTTGGGCCGGTTCCGCTCTGCTACACACATTTAACATGGCGGAACAGGTTGAACAGCTCAGCAACGGGGACATCGGGCTCTCCGTCGCTGTTTAGTATTAAATCGCTATGTTGACTTTGTTTCACAGAGCAAGACAGTGTCGACATTGGTAACGGACATCTCGCTGTAGTACGCCCGCACCGCTGGTGCCGTATGTCTGCGTTTGGCGGACAGGCATTATGCTGTGCCATTATGTCTGGGAATATATGGTTTCTTTCCATAGATGATATGGCATACTAGCAATGACCCGCGTGTGTGTACTGCTGTATTTACCCACGGCAAGAGTGGCCTTAGGTTAAGTAGTGCCCTAGGCAGAAGGACTCCCTGGTGCCACCGCCACATCACCCGCCACCCTCCTGGTCTACCTACACCAAATAAAGGCTGGAAAGGTGCCCCGAGTAGAGCAACGCCCTAGACGGCTGCCTAGTTGGCCTATGCCTAAGGCCGGCTATGTGTGTGGTCCCTCGGGCATCGGACTCGGGAACGCGCCACGTCTGCCGTGGGTATGTCCAGCATTACCCACATCCGCCGTGGTTTATTGCTATGATGTTCCATGTGTACAGTGGTGCCGGTTACCATAGATATGACTTTCTCAAGAGCGCAATTGACAGTTGTGAACACTACTGTGGTCTCCTTTAAGGCCCCTGAGCCAGTGGTAAACATTACTCAAACCGCTGAATCACGCACATATGCCTTCCACCAGCACCTACAGGACTGCATGGATCAGGCAATCCCATGCAAAACTGAGACTCTTTGTACCAAAGCCAAGCAGCCAGTGTGGTGGACCCCAGCCATGAACAAGCTCTACAACGACAGGAGGTAGCTACTACAAGATAGAGCGGAATACTTGTAAGGTAAGACACCCTTGCTCATTATATGTGAAGAACTACAAGCTGTCATGACATCATCCAGGGGAAATTCAACAGAGAAATTAACAAGGACTCAACAGACAATCATAAGGCCTTCTTTAGCTATGTTGGACACCTGGGAGGGCACTCCCAGATATGCTCAGACTGGGTTCAGAATGATGTGAAGATGACTGAACCTACACACATTGCCAACATACTGGCTGACAGGTTCGGTGCTAACTTCTCCCCCCCCCCACATGGAGAGATATCTATACCAGAGGATTGTAGATCCTGGAACATCTGTAACGCACAGGTGGGAAATGCTCTCTCCAAGGCAGTAAACACAGCATCCATGGGACCAGATGTTGTCCCAGCTGTGTACTCCATGAACTCAATGGGGAATTAAACCCACAGTTAGGACAGCTGTTTAATTCTAGCCTCACCTCAGGATACGTACTCAAGTAGTGGCACAAGGCGACTGTAGTCACACTTCACAAGGATGGTGCCTCCACTGACCCTGGTAATTACCATCCCATTAGCTTGACAAGCCTTATCTGCAAAGCCATGGAGAAGGATCATAATGGAACTCATAGATAAAGACATACGGGACCTGCATACTTTGGATCCAACCCAGTTTGGCTTGGTCAAAGGCAGATCATGCCTTTAAACGTGTTCGACTTTTTAGGATCAGTCACCAAGGCCATTGATGAGGGTAAAGCAGTCCATACAGCCTACCTCAACCTGGCAAAGGCCTTCGACACAATACCCCCCTCAGGTATCATTGATAAACCCGTCAGCTTGAATGTGAATACATACATCGCCAGATGGGTTGCAAACTGGCTAAGTCACAGAACCCACACGGTCATAGTTGCTGGCGCCATGTCATACTCACAGCCGGTCACAGGTGGTGTCCCACGGGGCTCAGTCCTGGGTCCACTGTTTTTCAGCATCTACATTTCCAAAGTACAAGCAAACACAGGGGGGTTATGGCTGACAATGTTTGCAGATGACTGCAAACTGGGTGCCATAGTCGGACACACATCTGCCACAGACATCCTTCAGAAGGGCCTCACAGATGTGGATAACTGGTGCCAGAGACATGGCCTACAGCTAAATGCCGGGAAATGCATAGTCATACCCTTCGGGAAGAACAAGGTTACCCCTAGCTACCATATAGGTGGCAATCCACTGAGCACAGAGGGAGTTACCAGGGATCTGGGGACCCGGTTGTTGGTAACCGCTCGCTCGACACACACGCTGCTAACGTAGTTAGGTAGACCTTCAACATTGCCCAGCTCATCATGAAGGGATTCACATCTAGATCAGGGAGGTCATTGTCCCCTTGTACTCATCACTCATTAGACCTATGATTGGGTACAATGCCCCGCTCAGAATGTATCTGACCCAACACCTGCAGCAGCTGGAAAGGCCCCAACAGTTCATCGACAAACAGATGCAGGGTCTCAGGAATATGTGTTATGCTGACTGACTGAAAGGATTCCAGCTCTATTCAGTCGCATACCACTTGCCCAGAGGTGACCTGTGCCTGGCATACAAGGCCATGTCGAACCCAGATTTGATGACTATGCTTCACCTAAAGAATCTAGATCCCTCAGATCCACAAGGGCAGGTGACATACACCTTGACACTGTCATTAATAGAACGTGCTGGTGGGACAGAGTCATCACCCAGACACTCACTATGCTGTGGAACAACATCCCAGTACATGTGAGGCCGAGCACCTCGCTGGCCTTGTGTTAGTATTTTGACAAGGATGTCTGAATTGATTTATTTAACTCACCTTCTAAATGAATATTTACTTTACCACATTGTGAATCAATACATTTCATTGATATATTTTACATTAGTCATAATCATAAGGTTTATCTCTATATATTATGGTTCATTTATATTACTAGGTGTCTGTAGTTCTTTTAATATATTGGCACAATCCCTAGAACATATATATGTAGCTTAAACACTCAGACATTTGGAAAACATTATGTTGGTTCTTCTTTCATATATATACATATAGTTTTATTTTTCTATGAAGAATGTACCTTTTGATGCAATGTCTGATTTACTCACTGTGTGGAATCTGTAACCCAAGTAAAGTGTTTTTGCTTGTTTGCCTTTAAGGCATTTAATTAATACTTAGCACATCTAATTTACTGACCACTTAAGGGTTTTAAATGTAGTAGGTTGGACTGCATTGTATGTATTCTGAATAAGTCTGCTTATGAAGCAGACAAAAAGCGCTTCAATAAACTATGGTGACTGCATTTAATTCCTGGTGGGCTCTGAGTGGTCACTGACTGTGTCTACAGTACCTCATTTTTGCTTTGGACTTTCTCAGCTGGTTGTCTGTGTTTCTTGTATGGGGAATGTCAAGTGTAGTCCCTATGTGTATTACCTGTGTAACGCCTTACTGCGGCAGTGTAATTCCACCGGGTTTGCAGTTATGGGTGCCATCTTGGTCATACGCTTGTCCATCCATGAGAATTGCCTACTGGACACTGGTATAGGGCTGTACACATTTCACACCAGCATTTACCATTCTCCGGTGGATGCTTTGCATTATTAGTGGGGAGTAAGGCAGGTGCTACGCCCACATCCCTACCACAGGGCGGGACAAAGGATTACCTGCCAAACGGCCCTATTTCTACATACCCAGGATCCCTTGAGTGCAACAGTCGACACTACACATCACACATCCTTCATGTGTGCGGACTATGATGTGGACGCACTGCTATGGACTCGGTACCCTGGGTATTTCTGTGCATATGTGCTGCATTTCATGGACAGCTATCATCAACATTAAACACGCTATGTGCATATGTGTACCTGTGACGTGGTGACGACAATGAGTTCACGTAGGTGATGCCGGAGGCTAGCAGGCATTCAATGAATGGAATTTTTGGGTCCTACAATGGACACCACTGTGCATATGTAAAGTGTAGAGCTTGTCGGACTGTGTCCTTGTGGCCAGTGGGTTTGACTGCTGCTGTGTGTTCACCAATCGCGGATGTCTGCTTGACTACCCATAGTGTGTAGTGCTACGGAAACCATGTTTTCCGAGACCAGAACCAAATGTTGTACATCCAATGTTGCAGGTTAACAACCGCTTTAATTAATCCCCAGAGGTCCCGGTTGGGAAGTATCGCCACTTTATTGTCGGAACGACACCTCCAGACTAGGTAAATCACGGGCACTTTAGCCCGGTCTTACCGGCCATTTGCAAGTGTGATTAGCAGACACGTGTCAATACATGTATGATAATACATATTGTCATGCCGGGTTAATCTATGTTATTTGGACAATGGCTTCTGCTATTGACATCCATTGCTGTGGGTGTTGCCGGTTACCATACACATGGCTTTCTCAAAGGCAGAATTCACAATTCTGAACACTACTGTGGTCTCCTTTAAGGACCCTGAGCCAGTGGTCAACAGTACTGCAGCCACTGCATCACTTACATATGCCGCCTACCGGTACCTACAGGACTGCATGGATCAGGCATTCCCTTACCCAACTGTGGTTCATTGTACCAATGCCAAGCATCCAGTGTGGTGTACCCCAGCCATACACAAGCTGTACAGCGAGAGGAGGTGGCTACTACAAGGCGGAGCAGACACCTTGTGAGGTATGACACCCTTGGTCATTATATGTGTAGAGCTACAGGCTGTCATGACATGGTCCAGGGCACGCTCCACAGATATATCTACATGAACCTGGCTGACAATCATACAGCCTTCATTTGCTATGCTGGACACCTGCCAGGTCACTCCCACATATGCTCTGACTGGGTTCACGATGATGTGGAGTTTACTCAACATACACACATTTCCAAAATACGGGCTGACAGGTTCGGTGAGGACATCTACTCACCCTCCCCCCCACATGACGAGATGTCTGTACTGGCGGTTTGTGGTCCCCAAATGTTCTGTGACGCACGGGTGGGACATGCTCTCTCCAGGGTAGTGAACATAGCATCCATGGGACCAGCTGGTGACCCGACTGTGTACTCCACGATCTCATTGAGGGATTAGACCCACAGTTAGGACAGCTGTTTCTTTGTAGCCTCACCTCGGGTAATGTACCCAGGTTGTGTCGCACGGCGACTGTGGTTCCACGTCACAGGGCCAATGCCTCCACTGACCCTGGTTATTACTGTCCCATTACCATGAGGAGACCTATCTGCAAAGACATGGGAAGGGATCATACTGCGGCTCGTAGATGAAGGCATAGGGGACCTGCATACTTTGCATCCAACACGGTTTGGCTTGGTCAGGGGCGGTTCATGCGTTTAAAGCATGGTTGACGCTTTTGCGACAGTCACCAAGGCCATTGATGAGGGTCTTGCAGTCCATACGGCCTACCTCGACCTAGCAAAGGCCTTCAACACATCACCCCCCTCAGGTATCATTGATAAACCCATCGTCTTGGATGTGAACACGCATATCGCAGGATGGGTTGTAAACTGGCTATGTGACACGCCCATGTGGTCATAGTTGCTGGCAGCATGTCGGACCTACTGCCTGTCGCAGGCGGTGTCCCACAGGGCTCTTCCCTGGGTCCACTCCTCTTATACATCTACATTTCCACAGTACAGGCACACACAGGGGTGTTATGGGCGACATTGTTTGTAGATGACTGCTAAACGGGTGCCATAGTGGGACGGACATCTGACACGGATATCCTTCAAAGGGCCTCCCAGATATGCATATCTGCTGTCAGGGACATGGCCTACAGCTAAATGCAAGGTAATGCAACATCATACCTGTCGAGGAGTACTAGGACACCCCTGTCCAGCATATGGGTGGCAGTCCACTGAGCGCAGGGGTGATTACCAGGGATCAGGGGACAGGAGTTGTCGGTCACCATTCGTTCAACACACACGTTGCTATCGTGGTTCGTTGGGACTTCTACATTGCCCACCTGTTTGTGCAGGGATTCACATGTAGATCAGGGTAGGTCATTGTCTCCTTGTACTCATTACGTGTTACACCTATGATTGAGTACAATGCCCCGTTCAGAATGTCTGTGACCCAACACCTGCAGCAGCTGGAAAGGCCCCGACAGTTCATCCACAAACGGATGCAGGGTCTCAGGAATATGTGTTATGCTGACCAACTGAAAGGGTTCCATCCCTATTCCGTCGCATACCACTTGCCCAGAGGTGACCTGTGCCTGGCATCCAAGGCCAGTTCGAACCCGGATTTGATGACTATGCTTCACCTAAAGAATCTAGATCCCTCAGAATCACAAGGGCAGGTGACGTACACCTTGGCACTGTCATTAATAGAATGTGCTGGTGGGACACATTCATCACCCAGACACTCACTATGCTGTGGAACAACATCCCAGTACATGTGAGACAGAGCACCTGGCTGGCCTTGTTTTAGTATTTTGACAAGGATGTCTGAATTGCTTTATTCAACTAAACTTGTAAATGAATATTTACATTACCACGTTTGTAATCTTTACATTCCATTGATATATTTTACATTAGTCATACTCATAGTGTTTATCTCTATATATTAGGGTTCATTTAGATTACTAGGTGTCTCTACTTCTATTAATGTATTGGCACAATCCCTAGAACATATATATGTAACGTATACACTCAGACACTTGGTAAACATTATGTTGGGTCTTCTGTCATATTAATACATATAGTATTATTTTCGCGGAAGAATGTACATGTTGAAGCAATGTCTGATTTACTCACTGTGTGCAATCTGTGACCCGAGTAGACTTTTTAGCTTGTTCGCCTTTAAGGCATTTAATGAATACTTAGCACATCTTATTTACTGGCCAATTACGGGTTTTAAATGTAGTACATTTAACTGCATTGTATGTATTCTGAAGAAGTCTGCTTATGAAGCAGACGAAAAGCGCTGCAATAAACTATGGTGACTGCATTTAATTCCTGGTGGGCTCTGAGTGGTCACCGCCGTTTCTACAGTACCTCAGTTTTGCTTTGGACCTTCTCATCTGGGTCTCTGTGTTATTTGTATGGGGAATTCCAAGTGTAGTCCCTATGTGTATTACCTGTGTAATGCCTTACTGCGGCTGTGTAATTCCACCGGGTTTGCAGTTACGGGCGCATTCTTGTTCATACGCTTGTCCATCCATGTGAATTGCCTACTGGACAGTGGTATAGGGCTGTACACTTTTCACGCCTGCATTTAGCATTCTCCGGTGGATGCTTTGCATTATTCGTAGGGAGTAAGGCAGGTACTACGCACACATCCCTCCCACGGGCAGGACAACGGATTATCTGCCACACAACACAGAGCCCCATTTATGCATACCCAAAATCCCATGGCTGCAACCCTCGACAGTACCCATTACACATCCTTCATGCATGCGGGATTGGGATGTGGACTCACATGTATGGACACGACGATCTGGGTATTTATGTTCAGATGTCCTGCATTTCATGGACTCTTGTCAGCAACCTTAACACGCTGGTGGTGCATATGTCTAACTGTGCCGTAGTCACGGCTATATCATCGTGTGTTGTTCGGACACGCCTGGAGTGGGTTCTGTGACAATGTATTTTTGGGTCCTTCAATGGACACCAATGTGCATATGTCAAGTTAGATGTTGCTTGACTGTGTCCAACTGGCCAGTGCTTTTCACTGCTGCTGTATGTTCCCCAATCGCGGATGTCTGTTGGACT
This sequence comes from Protopterus annectens, assembly GCF_019279795.1. NCBI lineage: Eukaryota > Metazoa > Chordata > Ceratodontiformes > Protopteridae > Protopterus > Protopterus annectens. The sequence goes on from NC_056743.1 coordinate 472,034,650, forward strand.
ACCCATTCTACATGGTGCTACGTAACCAGGTGATTTAGTACTGTGAACAAATGTCATACATCCAAAGATGCTGGTTAGCAACTGCTTCATATAAACCTCAGACATCCCAATAGGACATATCCGTCACTGTATTTTCAACATAACACCACCGAACATGTTGATCACCTATGTATTCATTTAACCATGTTGTCTTCATAGGTGGGAACGCCATAGTTTACATATCCTACCTGACGCTCTGCGTGTGCCATTAGTATGTGTTCCACAGGTCGCACATCTGTTCCGCTGTATGGTAGCGGGTGCTCCTCATTCTGTTGCTGGCAGATTGAGTGCTGTGTACGCCGGTGTTGGCACGGCGGTCAAACTTTGTATGTGGAATGTCAACTGTAGTCCCTATGTGTATTTCCTGTGTTATGCCTTACCGCTGCTGTGTAATTTCCGGTTTGCAGTTGTGGGTGGCAACTTGGCCGGACGGTTGTCCACCCATGAGAATTGCCTACCGGACACTAATATAGGGCTGTACACATTTCACACCTGCATTTTGCATTCTCCGTGGATGGTTTGCATTATTAGCGGAGAGTAAGGCAGGTGCTACGCACACATCCCTCCCACGGGGTGGGACAAAGGATTGCCTGCGAAACAACACCGAGCCCAGAGTCTACATACCCAGAATCCCTTGACTGCAACAGTCGACAGTACCCATTACACATCCTTCATGTGTGCGGGACTGTGATGTGGACGCAGTTCTATGGACCCGGTACCCTGGGTATTTCTGTGCATATGTGCTGCTTTTCATGGACAGCTATTATCAACATTAAACATGCTTGTGTACCTGTGACGTGGTGACGACAATGAGTTCATGTAGGTGATGAAAGAAGCGGGCACGCTGTCCTTTAAGAAATTTTTGGGTCCTACAATGGACACCACTGTGCATATGTAAAGTGTAGAGCTTGTCGGACTGTGTCCTTGTGGCCAGTGGGTTTCACTGATGCTGTGTGTTCAACAATCGCGGATGTCTGCTTGACTACCCATACTGTGTAGTGCTACAGGAACCATGTTTTCCGACACCAGAACCCAATGGTGTACATCCAATGTTGCAGGTTAACAACCACTTTAATTAATACCCAGAGGTCACGGTTGGGAGGTATCGCCACTTTATTGTCGGAACAACACCTCCAGACTGTGTACATCACGGGAACTTTAGACCAGTCTTACCGCCATTTGCAATTGTAATTAGCAGACACGTGTCAATACATGTATGATAAGACATATTGTCATGCAGAAGTTAATCTATGTTATTTGGACATTGGCTTCTGCTATTGGCATCCGTTGCTGTGAGTGTTGCCAGTTACCATACACATTGCTTGCTCAGAGGCAGACTTCACAATTCTGCACACTACTGTGGTCTCCTTTAAGGACCCTGAGCCAGTGGTCGACAGTACTGCAGCCACTGCATCAATCACATATGCCATCTACCAGTACCTACAGGACTGCATGAACCAGGCATTCACTTACCCAACTGTGGTTCATTGTACCAATGCCAAGCATCCAGTGTGGTGTACCCCAGCCATACACAGGCTGTACAACAAGAGGAGGTGGCTACTACAAGGTGGAGCAGACACCTTGTGAGGTATGACACCCTTGGTCATCATATGTGTAGAGTTACACACTGTCATGCCATGGTCCAGGGCACATTCCACAGATATACCTACATGGACCTGGCTGACAATCATACCACCTTCAGTTGCTATGCTCGACACCTGGGAGGTCACTCCCACATATGCTCTGACTGGGTTCACAAAGAGGTGGAGTTTACTCAACATACACACATTGCCAACATACGGGCTGACAAGTCCAGTGAGGACATCTCCACACCCTCCCCACACATGAGGAGATGTCTGTACCAGCGGTTTGTGGTCACCAAATGTTCTGTGACACACGGGTGGGACATGCTCTCTCCAGGGTAGTGGACATAGCATCCATGAGACCAGCTGGTGACCCGACTGTGTACTCCACTATCTCATTGAGGAATTAGACCCACAGTTAGGACAGCTATTTCTTTGTAGCCTCACCTCAGGTAACGCACTCCAGGTTGTGTCGCATGGCAACTGTAGTCCCACGTCACAGGGCCAATGCCTCCACTGAGCCTGGTTATTACTGTCCCATTACCATGAGGAGACCTATCTGCAAAGACATGGGGAGGGATCATACTGCGGCTCGTACATGAACGCATAGGGGACATGCATACTTTGCATCCAACACGGTTTGTCTTGTTCAGGGGCGGTTCATGCCTTTAAAGCATGGTTGACATTTTCGGGACAGTCACCGAGGCCATTGATGGGGGTCTTGCAGTCCATACAGCCTACCTCGACCTGGCAAAGGCCTTCATCACATTACCCCCCTCAGGTATCGTTGATAAACCCATTGGCTGGGATGTGAACACGTACATCACAGAATGTGTTGTAAACTGTCTATGTGACACAACCCACACGGTCATAGTTGCTGGCAGCATGTCAGACCTACTGCCTGTCGCAAGTGGTGTCCCATGGGGCCCTTCCCTGGGTCCACTCCTGTCATACATCTACATTTCCACGGTACAGGCACACACAGGGGTGTTATGGGCAACATTGTTTGTAGATGACTGCAAAACAGGTGCCATAGTGGGACGGACATCTGACACAGATATCCTTCGAAGGGGCCTCCCAGATATGCATATCTGCTGTCAGGGACATGTCCCACAGCTAAATGCTAAGTAATGCAACATCATACCTGTCGAGAAGTACTAGGTCACCCCTGTCCAGCATATAGGTGGCTGTCCACTGAGCACAGGGGTGATTACCAGGGATCAGGGGACAGAGTTTGTCGGTCACCATTCACTCAACACACACGTTGCTATCGTGGTTCTGTGGGACTTCTACATTGCCCACCTGTTTGTGCAGGGATTCACATCTACATCAGGCTAGGTCATTGTCTCCTTGTACCCATTACGTGTTACACCTATGATTTACTACATTGCCCCATTCAGACTGTATCTGACCATACACCTACAGCAGCTGGGAAGGCCTCATAGGTTAATTGTCGTACAGATGCAGGATGACATCGTTTTGTGTAATGCTGCCCCACTTGTAGGACCCCTGCCCCATTAAGTCACATACCTGTTGTTTAGTGTTGACCTGTGCCTGACATACGAGGCCATGTCAACCCATATGTCATGTGTATGCTTCACCTACTGTATCTGCATCCCTCAGAACCACAAGGGCAGGTGACATGAACCTTGTCACGGTCATTAATGGGATGTGTTTGAGTGACACATATATCACCCAGACACTCACAATGCTGTGGATCTACATCACAGTACATGTGAGACAGAGATCCTTCCTAGCCTTGTTCATGGGTATGTTGTCCATTGGATGGAGAATTGCAGGTATAGGCCAGGGATTACATCATTATCACTGCTTGACGGAGGTACAGCAATATCATGAGTATTTTATCTGAAGCACAGAAGGTTGGCAAAGTCATCCTAACTATGGTGTAGGGTTATGGCTGAACCTGGGACGATGGCCTACCCTGTACCTATATTCATAGTTTGTCACATTTACACTTGTCTATCCCCTATCCTCTTTCTCCAGTGTATATTTCTGTGGCACATGATTGTCCTCTGTATTACTTGCAGGTATGCTGTCTACAGTGCACATACGTCACAGTTGATGACAGTGTATCTGTGTCCCTAACACTGTGATACTGAGGACTACCACACATCCTTCACAACATTACATGCATATGTCCATTCTATTCTTCTTTGGCCTATGGGGGGGTGTTAAGGCAACAATTACACAAGTCCCTGTTTGTGCATGCTTCATGTTGGTGTCTGACCAGGCTCCGATGCAGTCGTGTGTTGGACGGTAGTGTTTCTGTGTGTTTGGCATGTGTTTTTATTGCCGGTACATCTGTGGGAGGTGTGGTTGGCACATGTTCCTCTTTGCAGGGACACCCATCCTGGGGTTTGTGTCATGCATCTGCACTTGGCATGTGCCATATGTCCTGTACTATTCCCACAGTCGTGTATGCCTTCATGCACTACTACTGCGTGTTACTGGCTGTTTGTATGTGGTACACATGGACATTGTGATGGTTGGCTTGACCTATTCCCATGCTAGAACATACACATCTGTCAATTACGTTGTTTAAATCAAACTGTAACACTCATTCGCCTTTTCAAAATGACAGTCAATAACACAGGAAGCTGAGATTAACAACGTTTTACTACTGTGCAGCAGGAGGCAAATAACTATGCAGTACAAGTTTAGAGTTTTGTTTTACTCTATACATGTTACAGCTGTATGAGTATTGTGTTTACAATCATCTTTTGCACACATTAATGATGTGGTCAGTCACAGGGCATTTACATCACTATAGTCCACAATATTGTATTCCTACAACAGTGCTAAGGTAATGCTTATTAAATGTTTTCCCATGAGGATAGCACAGCCTTGCGAGCCACATAGTCAATTAGAATGTACTTCGTAAATTCTGCTCTGTCACGGTTCCAACACTGTTCAGATCCGTCGTCACTTCATTTCCTACTAGGTTCCTTTGTCTCTCTGGTGAGCAGCTGTACTCTGTGTTAGATAGAGCTCACAAGCCCATCCTCCTCAGTGGAAGGATGACAGATATACCTGTACATACATTTATTATTCTCTAACCGAGCAGATGACTAATGCTGAATGACATACACCTGCTGCACTGGTTACTGCCAGGGTCAGGGTTCAATCACACTGCAGCTACACTACAGGCAATTACATGCATGATAAGCTCTACTGCCATATTGTAAGATAGAATAATATGCATTATACACTATTTGCTTCTAAAGTAGCACGTCATATATATGTTTAAATATGTATTTTGCTAACATTCTCCCTCCTTTGATTGCTTCTATTCTATCCAGAAACATATACAACATTATTTCATTCCCTAGCCTCTTCCTCTCTGGAACGCTTTAACTAGGCAAGTAATTTGTTGTACATTTCAAGAAGGATTGCATTTTGTATTGACAAATACCACTACAGGTCTTGATACATAGTCTCGGTACAGATACGCCGACAGAGTCCCTGACTAATACTTACATGCAAAGTATCCCGCAACAGACACATGCTCCCAATATGAGCAGAACAACACAAATGGCAATCATGATATTCAGTATGACTGAACCCCATCCACCAAATGGTTTGTGGAAATGGTTCGTCAGTGGGTTTGGGCCTGGTTCCGCCATGGATGACACCTGCTGTATTACCTCTAGGTGGGCGTTGATTTTGGTCTTTTATGTGGTACTTGGACACAGCGGTCTTCTTTAATAAGCGCCACGCACTCAATTCTCGCCGCCAGGGTGCAGTCGTGCGCTATTACATTTTCTGACACAACAGTTCTCATTGCATCCAGTTCATCAGTCACAAGTTCAAGAGCGAAGTCACATTGATCATTCCTCCGACAGGTTTTGACAACTTCCTCTGTTCCCTGATTGATTTCACTACTCCACAAGCTGGGAGTGTTCCAGCCCAGGTTATGACGCTGTCACTCAAGTCCATATGAATCGATATTCCTTTATCTCTTGCAGAAGACTGGATTTTCAGAACAGCTTCCATTTCACCCACTGGATTAGTAGGTTTCTCGACTGTGTTCCCAGTTCTTCGAGCTATATGTGTTATAGTTCGCTTGCACTCCAGAGGCAATTGTGCAGTATGTCATGTGACTGGAGCCAGATAACCCAAATAACAACTGCCGGACCAATTCTCAGGTAACCATTGATATGCTTTTTTCCCACAAACAACATAACAATATTCTACTTTACTACTGATGCGGGTTACCTCTGCATGTAACATTTTCCTGTCTATAACAGAGGACTGTTTATACAATTCAGGATGTTTCTGCACATCCTTCCACGTTGTTCTCATGAAGCTTCAATACAGATAATGAATGGTGCTACAAGTAGTACTGTGATCTTTGGCTGTTATATGACATTTGTAAGACACAGTTATGTTACAAATACTCCCACCAACTTGAACTGTATCATGTTTATGACAACATACAATTACTTTTTGTGTAACAGGTAAGTACAGTGCCACTTTGTCCTGTGATCTCACAGAACCTGTATCAAAGTGTAAATATTCACAAGTCTCAATCTATCCCCAAGGGGACAACATACATCGGAAGTCCTCCATATGATGTAGGTATGGCAGTACAAACACAGCAATTTAAAATGTTCATAGTCTGTACATGCACACGCATCATGCCTAGGTATGTGTTGAAGTTTGGAAGCCACTCTGTGGCCAGTTCATCACGTATCACTATTTGTATCCGTGTAGTTATATGCAGGTAAGGTCCCAGCAAATGTAAAGTAAACACAAACATGGTTAATAGGTGTATAATCAGTAGGACAGTAAACCAAATGTCTTTGGGGTTGCTTTGTATTGTTATACAGTCTGGCCCGGGTGATTCAGGCTCTATGGTATATCAGCTACAAGATGTAAATCAGACTTGATATCCTTTACCGGTTTGAAAACTGTGAGGTGAACCCAGGACGACCTCTCTGCAAACTTTACTGCAGTAGGCGTTGCCAACAGTACCTGGTACAGACCTTCACACATTCCACTTGGCAATTATCTTCTTTGGATAACAGTGACATACACACAGGATACTGGTGTCAGCTATGCGTCCCTTCTCTCTTCCTCTTTATCTGTAAAAGACTTTAACTGCAAAACAGTGTTATTGGTTAACAATCCTCTCATGTCACCTGCTAATGAGCCATCGACCTCCGGCTCTGCAGGCATGACAGCTTTCCACTCTGGCACATGATATGCCATTCCACATACTACTAAGTGGGTGCAACACTTTACATTTGGAACTGTTGTCATGCTCAGCAATGCTAGAGGTAGACAGCAAATGTAACTCGTCTGGGTGTCACCCACCAACCTCCTCTACTTATTTCTCGGGATCCCATTGTACCGCCACCAGTCATGCTGACTGTGGGTTGTACATGCAATTTACATTCATGGAAATACAAAATAATCCCCAGGTTGCGTGATTGTCTGGTTCACTAAATGTGTTCTATTGTCACTGTAGCTTCTTTACAGTATGCCAGATCTAGGGATACTTTATTTTACTGGCACCTTTGCCACTGCTGCTGCATCCGGATTCATGGTTGGGAATGCTTCTACCCATTTTGATTATATATATGTGTAATCACTAAACAGTATTTCTTCCCTTCACATTTATTCAGATGTATGAACTCCATACAAATAGTACGGAACGGTTATGGTGGTGTAGGTAAACTCACTCCCTTCGGTTTAAATGCTCCCTGTGCATGATGTCTACTGCAAATGTGACACGCTGCTCATGATGTTTGTATGTGGTTCCTAATTCCGTATGTTAGGGGTATTCTGTTAACCAACTGTACCATCCCCCCTGTTGAGACATGGCTCTACCCATGGCTCCACAAAGCCGCATATCTGAATACATTAGACGTTAATATTGGCTTTCTCACTGTGGATATGTGCAGTCCGTCTTCAAGGATTGCTCCTCGTCATACCCACGCCGGCTTTTCTGCTTTCGTAGTTGATGTTTGCATTGTTTGTAACATTTCTACATCTAGAATGTCTGAGGATTGTCATTCCTCATTCAAACAGACACTTTCCAACTGTGAGGCTGCTTGTTTTGCAGCTGCATCAGCTCGTGCCTTACCTTTCCTACTGTTATCCTGTTGCTTTGTATGACCTGCACATTTACAATTAGCTACTTTAGTGGGTAACTGAATGGAATCTAATGCATTCAAGATCAATTGCGCATGATTAATCGGTTTACCGGTGGATGTTATCATTCCCCTATTCTTCCACTGCTGCTCATAAACATGCACTGTACAGACAACATACTGACTATCGGTATAAATGTCCACACATCAGTTTTTCGCTAGAGTACAAGCACGTGTTAAAGCTATCTATTCTGCTGCTTGAGCAGACACGTTATGCTGCACGGGTTGGGCGGCTACAATCTCATTATCAATAACTACTGCATAACCTACTTGATTCGTTCCTGTAGGACTCTGTCTACATGATCCGTACACATAAACTGTCACCTCTGCATCATCTAAGGGTATATCAGTGATATCATGTCTGTGTGGAGTTATTTCATCCATTTCATATAGGCAACTGTGTGGTGTGCCATACACAGGTGTCGGACGTGACGCTGATAGGTTTAATGTTGTACAACGCTCAATCACCATATGAGGTTGACTCAGTGGTATGGTCAAACAAGACAAATGTCTAGCACGGGTCAGGAATGCTATCTTCTCTTGCAGCAGAATGATCGCAACTGCATGAGACATTCTCACAGTGAGAGGGTGGAATAATAACATTAAGGCCGGGGCCTGTACTGCCATGGGTGCTACAACAACTGCTCTGTACACAATGTGGCACTGACCATGCCACAGTGTCCAACTGCAATGAGTAGTAAGCTATGGAGCGTTGCTTACTTCCATGCTGTTGCATCAAGACTGACGCCATATATCTCCGCTTACAATCTACAGTCTGACAACATGTGTTATGATTATTCGAGACCTAATACAGATGTTGAAGCTATCAATCGTTTTAGTCTGCAGAAAGCTGTTTCTGCTACTGGAATCCAGTGTAGTATATGTTGTGCTGCCATAGGTGTATTAAAGATTAAGGCAGACAATAGAGCAGATTCCAAAGCATTGTTTGGTAACCAGCTTTGACAAATGTTAGTCGGCCCAGAAAGGACTTCATTCCCTTCTTGGTAGTTGGCTTGGGTGCTTGTGAAATTGCTACCTTCCTATCGTCATGTAATGTTCTACCCTCCTTGGATACCACATATCCCAGGTACTTGACCTGTATTCTCTGTAGTTGCAATTTATGCTTGCTTAATTTATGTCCCTGTTCTGCTGAATATCTCAATAATGCTATTGTATCTTCCATACATTGCTGCTGGGTAGGGGCCGCAAGCAGAATATCATCCACATAAAGTAGAACTTGACTGGCCCCGGTGGAGTAAACAGCCGAATGTAGCTAGCCATCTCCTGTGGGAATATCGTTGTACTTTCACAGTATCCCTGCGATAGCCGGGTATGGCTGTATCTGTTACCCTGAATGTAAATGCAAAGCAATACGGACTATCTGGATGTATAGGTATTGCAAAGGAAGCATAGCTTATATGTACCACGGTAAGATACTTCTGTGGCGTGTTCATAGCATTCAATATTGTGTGTGGGTCTGGCACCATCGGTACCCTAGGTATTATTACATGATTTACAGCTTGTAAATCCTGTACCATCCGCCATTACCCCTTTGTTTTCCGATCAGAAGATACAAGGGTATTGCATGGTGAATAGCGATTACTTTGTAGATGGGGAATTCCCTCTGTGACTTTACAGATATCTTCTGGTGTCCACGGTCTATACACTAAGGGAGTTGGGTCCTGGCCTTCCTGTCCTGCATGAGGGTTCGGTACTTCAATTAATTGACAGATATCCTCACTCTGTTCTAGTGACTGTCTTCTTACTCGAGTGTCCCTAGGTATGTTACGAGTTCGGGATGTGGTTTCAATAGCTTCTGTTACATTTGGTCGTTGTGATACCTCTGTTGCCACAGGATAACGTGGGGGACTAGCCTGCCCTCCCGCTTCATATCCTGGATGTGGTATCGGAGGTGGTAGGGGGGGGGCTGTCGCTACTACTGTATTATGATCTTCTCTGTGTAATGTATGATGCTTTCGCATTTGTAGTGTTCTGTTCCCTTCGGTTCACTACCTCAATCCACCTATGTGCTTGACGGATACCCAATTGTCGCTGTTTTGTCGCCTGCACATCTTAGGGCTGCCACCTTTTCAAATGCACAATGTGGGACATTAGTGTTTGGAACGTGTAATTTGCCAGGAAAACATACCCACGGCCAGTACATAGGACAGGAATTCACTTTTGCCAGGAGAGCTACCAATTCTTGTAGCATTTCAGTTGCTTATTCTGTTTATTATGATATTTTGTTGTTCCAGATACAAAATTACTGTTTTATGCTACCATTTGAAAAGATATCTGAGAAATCTTTGTCCTGAGATATCAGGACATTTGCCATTTGTTCGGTTTGTTTGCAGGACACAACTGGCCAAAGAGGGACTGTCCTCACAGGGTGGGACAGGTGGTTACCCTAGAACATCTGCATCACATTTTCAGAGATTCCAATGTTTCAGTAACGATATTTTGTCTAATATACCATCAATGTCATATTTATTACCCCATTTTGCAGAATATCTCACATTATGTGCTCTCTGCGATTGCATATACTTCACGCCACCCGTCAAACGCGGATCACATGATCTGTTTGTGCACTAATCTCCCATATCCTCTACACGACTGTTACGTAACCCTTCTCTCGCACTCACGTGGTATCTCCTTCCCTGTATCCACTGTAGTGTCTACAATGACTATTTACTCTACTCTGTGTTCCCCTGATCTATGTCCAGATTTAACACTATTTGGATTGGTCTTCGACCTGCTATCACAACTGTTAACAGAAATACAATGTAGTCTGGTCCCTGATCTACAATAGACACAAAGAGGCAAACCCTCCTTACCTGAGCCTCCTGTTTATGACTGCACGCTTTTCTTCTTGGGATCCAGTTTTCCGCTTTTCAGCCACAGATCAGACAGTGGACAGCCTCTTTACACACAACAATTCAGTCGGAGGTCTTTTCATTCAAGAAGAACCATTTAGGCAAATTCTCCTGCGCAGATGTCTAACCACCCATGCACTCTGACCTGTAGCTTACCAAGGGAATTCGCTAAGAAGGACCACAATGTCAAATAAGTTGTTAAAACCAGACTGTAGTAATCAGTAGGCTTTTCTAAGTGACAGTCAATAACACAGGAAGCTCGGGTTCACAACGCTTTAGTAGTGTACACAGGCAGGCAAAATAATATACAGTCCAAGTATGAGAGTTTTGTCTGACTCTATACAGTAAGCAATTTCTTTATATAGTGTTTACAATCAGCTTTTGCCCACCTTACTGACGTGGTCGGTCACAGGGCATTTCCATCACTATGGTCCGCAATAGTCTATACATACGTGGGTGCTGAGGTCGTGCTTTTAAAATGTTTTCCCATGAGAATAACACAGCCTTGCAAGGCACCTGGTCAATTACAGTGTCCTTCTGTGATTGTAGCTGTTTCAAGGACCCTGGACTGTTCCGATACAGTAGTCAGTTCATTTCTTACTACGCTCCTTTGTCTCTCTGGTAAGGAGTTGTACTCTTATCTTCGATAGTGCTCACAAGGCCATCCTCCTCAGGGAAGGGGTGATGTTATGCATGTACATACATTTATTTTTCTGTAACCCAGCAGATAATTAATGCTGAGAGACATAAGCCTGCTGTACTGGTTACTGCCAGGGTCAGAATTCGATCACACTACAGCTTAGCTTCACCAATTACATGCATGATCATTTCTACTGCCATATTGTACGGTACAATTCAATGCATTATATAGTATTTTGATTCTAAACTGGCACTTCATATGTGTTTCTATATATATTTTTCTAACAACATCCATCCGCCATATGCATGTTGTTCCGCCCTTTACCTTGACCGTGTGTATTTGGCCGTCCGCAACGCTTACTCTCCACATGTGATGTCCCACCTTCCCCTTCTTTGCCTGTAGCACCCTGTTAGGACGTCCTGTTTGGTAGGCACATGTTCCGCTATATGTGTTTGACTTCTCTGCATAGCTAATCATCGATGCGGTGGTTCAACAACCCGACTTGTCCACATGTGTACAGTTATGTGCACCGTGGCGTGTGCAAACCTATATGGTTTGGACGGGTACATACCACATGCGGGATGTACACATTCTGCACACACATTCACATGCAGCCATTTCCATATCTGTACCTGGGGTGGGTTGGTGACATGTGGGTAATGATTTGCCCGCGTGGCACTGCCTAACACATACTTCTTACCACATTTCAGGTATGCACATTGTGTGTAGGTGTATAGCTGCACAAGGATGCTAGCTGGTTTGGGTGCACAGGTGTACATGGGTGGGACTTACATGCTACAATGAGGCTATTGTGTATTACATCTGCATGCATGGGTTCTGCTTCTGGATATTACACTTAAACATACGCCATCCTGTGTATGCGACAGACACGTTGCTGGGTGTGGGATATGTTGCTATGCACATGTTTGCCTGTGTTTAGGCTATCTTGGTTCCTTCCTGTTGTTGTGTCGACACAGCTACCCGGCTATGTACTCTCACTACTGCTTGTGACCATTATGGTTGACACCTTTTCCAATGCCCATAGTGGGACATGTTTTGTGGAAACATCGGATTTTGCAGGACAACACATACCCACGGCAAGTGGAGTTGACAGAACTTCACTTGTTTGCCATACTATACGCTTATTCTGTTAGCATTTGGGTTCCTTATTCAGTTTCTTATGCCATGTATGTGTTTCATATACAAAATATATGTTTTATGCTACTATTACAGGTATATTGCGGGAATATTTTTGGCAGGGAATCTCAGGTCATTTGCCAGTTTTTCGATTTTTGCCGGGACACAACTGTCCAATGAGGGACTGTCCATGGCAAATTGGGACAGCTGGTAACCCTGGTGACCATGCCCATGTCGCTATTGGGGTTGCCACCTTTCCAGTTGCCAAGGTGGGATATTTTCGACTCACATCTGATTTTACAGGCCGACACATACACACGGTCACTATATAGCATAGAACTTCACTTGTTTGCCTAAATAAAAGCTTATTGTTGTGGCAGTTTGGTTGCTTATTCTGTTTCTTGTGACATTGAGATATTTCAGTTACAGAAATAACCAATTCATGCAACCATTACATTAAATACGGGATATCATTATGTCCTACAATCTTAGCACATTTGCCATTTTAATATTTTTATCGTGACACAACTGCCCATAGAGGGACTGCCACTCGCAAAGTGGGACAGGTGGTAACCTTAGTCGCTACTCCTATGTCGGTGCGGTGCGCTGACATGCTGCGGTACACCTTCTCTGGGTATGACCACTGACGGTGCATTGCGGGACAAACGCGGTCTTAAGCGTATCCTTTGCTCCTTGGACGGGTACACTTAGGGCTTCGTGGGTTGTATTTGCTTCTCCGTTTAGTTGGGACGGGTACTATGTTGCATACTCTACGTGCGTTTCATTCTGCACGGGCCCTGGCTGCTGCCATTACTATTATGGGCGGACCGTGGCAGTCAGCACATTAGGTTGCTCACCGCCTGCCGGCTTAGCCACGCCTCCGGACGCATCCTACTTGGGCTCGCTCACGTACACTACGCACGTGTCTGTGGTTGCGGCGCACTCTCATTACTATGCATATGGCGCTACTACGCCAGCTATTCACTGCACCGCCGGCGCAGCCCTTACGCTGGCCTTGCGCCGAGCTTCATGAATCCCGGGGATTAACTGTCATTTTTATGATATTAATTTATATTGATATGATTTTCAGATTTTTCTAAATATCTCAACAACCAAGTAATACAGACAGAACTCCTTAGCCTCATATGAATGCTCTCAGCTAGATGTATAAAATGATGTTGATAGTATGTGTGTAATTTGAGTGGTTGCTGAGATGTTGTAAGTTGTTTACAAAATATAACAAATGTAATGGTTACAGTATTTACTGTGATTTATAAAATTGGTTTAAGACCTAGAACCTAACGAATATTGCTGCTATAAAAATAGTTTGTGCTGAAGGGTTTTTCATTTATACTTCTTTCATAACCATTATTGTTCCAGAAATACAAGCATTTGTTTGAAATGTGAGGACATAATTTGATTCTGTCAAAAGGCTTAGGTTCCTCCCATTGGAGGTTACAGTACAAACTTCCTGAGTTCCACTGGAGTGAATGAGTTAATGACAACTGCCTACAGGCTACAGAAGGTCAATTAATATGTGACCTGTGATGCACCTCTTCTGGGCCAGTAATCAGAGTCTCAATCCTCACCAGTGACACCAGTGAGGGGCATTCACTTGGAACAAAAATAGATACACCCAGTATTTTCAGATGCAGCTCTCTGCACCAAGCACAATTTCCCATAAGAACACACAGGGAACACACTCAGTCCTGGGGCTGGGTTCCCTCTCTCTCTCTCTCTCTCTCTCCAGGCCCCTAATAAGACTCCACACTGACACAGCTGTAGCGTTGAGTCCTCAGCCGAGTGTTCCAAGCCAAGTCCTCCACCATCCTCTCTCTGAAATAGTGCTGGGTGTCCCTTCTACAAGTAGCTGACACACACACACTCTTTGAGATTTGATTCACACACACACACACACACACACACACACACACACACACACACACACACCCCGGAAAGACTGACACAGATTTACCAGCTATGCCCCCTCTACCCAGACTATAAGGTAGATACTGCTACCAGAGCACTCCAAAAGCCAGCTACTCTGAGGCGTTTACAAGGGTACCCAATTATACTGAGTAAAATTAATACTAATACAAATGGTAGCGTTTGACCAATGCACCAAGACTTTCAGGACTGGCCATAGTGTCAACAAATAAATCTAAGTACTCTCAAAGGTTAAAATATTCTCTAAAAGACTAGCCACAATGAAAATTTTAAATGTATTTAATAATAAATAATAAAAAAATGACAATATTGAATATCTGTTTACGATAAACACCAGAGTTTCAATCACAGGAAATTTTAAAAATAATAAACTTAGCCGGACTGAGATTAACCTCTTCTCTTCCAGTATCCTCTGTTACAATATATTAATTTTAACAGTTACAATACAGTCTGCCATACAGGTGCATTTCTTTTCTGTCCAGCAGGACCCATTGTTGGTACATTTTTAATACAAGCAGCCTTACAAATAAATTTTTCAACACAAGCATCTGTATAAATCAGTTTGCTGTATGAATGACACATAATCCTTTACAAAACTCATGCTAACAATGCTGGCAGTACCTCACATCATCACAATTACTATATAGAAGCCATCGTTTGTCTCTGCTATGTGAAAAAAGGCCCATCAAAGTGAAGAGGACCACTATACAAAAGTGTTATTTAATTTAGATAACAAATATATTGCTAAATCACCCCAGTGTGCAGCATTAATATTCACCATCTGATCATTAAGGATTTTCTGACTCCTGGTGAATTGTACTCACTTATATTTTGCCCTCATGAGTAAGCTATGATGTTGTGAGCAAGTCTTGCATCACCCATGCTAAGATGCTCCTATCCCTGTATTCTGTCTCCTACAGGCTTTAAAGGGAGATCTATGCCTGGCATACAGGGTATTGTCAGACCCCACTCTGATGGACCTCCTGCATATCCACAAAACAAACAGCACCAGATTTACCCATTCTAAAGACTTAAACCTTGCCTGTGATATAAATAGGACCTGTTGATGAGATATGTATGTATCCCAGAGACTACCCTGTCTATGGAACAGGCTTCCCATTCATGTGAAGCAGAGTTCCTCCCTAACCCAATTCAAATGCAACTTGGACAACTGGATGAGAAAATGGAAATTCGTCTCTGGTTTGGCACCTATGTCTCTAATGGACAGAGGTAACCTATAAATGGTTCATCTCCCAGGCCCATGCTTGCACTGATCAAGGGTATCAGAACTTGTCAGAGATTTGGGATGCATGGCTAGGCTTAAAAAGACCCTTGCGGTCATTAGCCTAGTAAACACCCATGAACCTATAAGCAGTACAAGAAGTTTCTTTTCTTTCCTATCTCCATATGTTGCATAATTTGTGATAGTGAATGTCCTGTTCCTTCCTCAAAGATGCACAGTATGTATACCATGTCAGGAGTTGGCAAATTATGCATGATGCCTTGTTATTGCCACAGTGCTGTGTATCTCTCTACTCCTTTGAAGCATCAGCATAGACATATCTACAAGTCACCCAGTTTCCCAACATGTATATGTCCATTCACCTTCTTTGACCTATTGTCATGTCCTACAATGAATTTGATCTACTAAATTATGCATAGGTTCATAGGTTCATAGGTAGGTACTAGGCTATTGGCCCTAGGACTTATATAAGCCTAGCCAAAAAGGTACCCTGGCTTTCGCCACCCAAGAAAATTATTTTCCTGTGCCCCTGTCGAGCAGAGCCACAGAGGTGATCCCCGGGGTGAATTTCCTATTTCCCATCCAATCATCCATAATTTTCTTGAAGAATGCTAATGAGGAACTTTGTTTGATATAGACAGGTAGTTTGTTCCAGAGTATGGGAAGTCTCTGGGACAGGAATCTATCCCTCCAGCATCTTCTGTTTATTGCAGTGACAAGGTTTAGGTCCCTAGAGCGTATAGCTCAGAGGGATTGGGATTTCTTTAAGTGGAGCATGTCCAACAGCTCTGGGTTTGATATAGCTTTGTATGTTAGGCAGAGATTGCCCCTGAGTAGGTGATATGTGACAGAGTAAAGCTGGAGGTTTTTTTTAGACGGTCTGCGTAGGGCATCTGTTTGTGTCTGGTAATCCTCTTTGTGAGGTATTTCTGCGGCCTTTCCAGTTGTTGTATATGTCTTGTGAGGTACATAGCAAAAGGGGCATTGTACTCTATAATGGGTCTAATGAGTGACGAGTAGAGGGGAACACTGACCTCTCTTTTCCTGGATGCAAAACCTTTTGTGATGAGGTATGCCACATAGAAGGATTTCCTGACTGCTTTGACAATGTGATTATCAAAGGAGAGACTACTGTCCTCCTGTGTCCCAAGGTCTCTTATCACCCTTTCGGTGTTAAGTAGACTACCACCTATGTGGTAGCTCATGGGTACACAGTTTTTACCAAAGGGGATGACAATGTATTTTTTGGCATTGAGCTTGAGACCATGGCTTTGACACCAGGCATCCGTCTCTGTGAGGCCCTCTTGCAGGATGTCCACATCATTAGGAGTTTTGATTATGGCTGTTAGTTTGCAGTCATCTGTGAACTTCATCAGCGGAAGACCTTCTGTGTTAGCCTGTACTTCATAAAAGTAGATACCAAACAGGAGAGGACCCAGGACTGAACCCTGTGGTACTCCACTTGTCACTGGTCTGAAGTCATATTTAGAGTCTGCTACTTTCACAGTGTGGGTTCTGTCAGTGAGCCAGCTGGCAACCCATCTTGTGACATAGGGATTTATACCTAGTTTAGTGAGTTGATCTATAATTCCAGAGTGGGGGATGGTGTCAAAAGCCTTGGCGAGATCTAGATAGGCTGTGTGAACCACCTTACCCTTGTCTATGGCTTTTATGACTGCTTCAAAGAAGTCTATCAAGTTTAGGAGACATGATCTGCATTTTACAAACCCGAACTGGGTGGGGTCCAGAGTTTGGAGATTACCAATGTCTTTGTGTATAAGATCCATGATGATATGTTCCATAGCCTTGCAGACCAGGCTCGTTAGGCTAATGGGGCGGTAGTTCCCGGGGTCCATGGTGGCTCCCCCTTTGAGGAGTGAGATAACCGTCACTGTGTGCCATTCAGTGGACACAAAGCCTGAGGTGAGGCTATGATTGAACATGGTGCTTAGGTGGGGGCCAGTTCATTCTGCAGTTCATGTAGAACACAGCCTGGGATGTTGTCAGGTTCCATGGATACTGTGTTCTTGGCTTTGGAGAGTGTGTTTTTTACCTGTGCAGCCGTGATTACAGGAACTTCATGCCACATGAAAATCAATTTTAGGGCATGTGGCAGATATTCTGTTGTCACCAAGGGGACACCTTAGCATACATCATGCCATTTTCTGGAAATTGCACATCATGGATGAGATAGTATCACACAAATAGTGGTGTGTGACTCTGTATTCCTTTTACTCAAGCTTGGTTTCGCTTCTATTTTACATGGTATCTGCTTTGTGCATTCAAGTTATGATGTCATACATTCATTTATTTTTCTATCTATCTATCTATCTATCTATCTATCTATCTATCTATCTATCTATCTATCTATCTGTCTGTCTATCTATCTATCTATCTATCTATCTATCTATCTATCTATCTATCTATCTATCTGTCTATCCTTTGTTGACCAGGTTAGTCCTACTTGACTAGTGGACTCTTTTCAGGGGAGACTTGAGGTGGTATTTCTATTACTAGGGGAAATTTAACCAGGGTATCAGGGAATTCCCTCTATACTTTTTGACAGTTGATGGGATCTTTTACATCCACCTGAGCTACCACCAGCTCAAGCAGATGGGACCTCAGTTTAACATGTTATCCAAAGGATGATTGCCAATTTGATTAATGAATCTATGAATCTATGAATATGCATTGCTGGTAATTCTGGCTTTTACAGTTTGATGCAAGTTGTTTATTCATTTCTTAAGGGTACGTCAACGCCTTTGTTTCTCACTGGCTTACTGTATAAGTTTGTCTGTCTATGAGCATCCTGTTATTTGTCATACTTCTAATGTTCCAGTTCCTACAGGATGCTGCATAGCTGATTGCTTGAATACATATATAATCAAATGTCAATAAACAAATAAATGCCGTGTATGTAATATAGTTCTTACTTCCAATACCCACTGCATGTTTTTAAGCATTTTTTCTTCCCCTCGTGTAATATCCCATTTGTGGCTACATTTATGTATTTATTTATGTTGTAACCATGCAGTAAAGTTTTAATTTAACATTTCCCTTGGCAGGTTTGCTGCTTTTTAATTGTTTCATTATGCAACGTAGTTCTAAATGACATTTCCCTCTATAGGCTTGTGACTTTTTTATTACTTCTGTGGTTTCATCATGTAACATAGTCTAATATAACATTTTTCTGTCTGGGCTTGTGGCTGTGATTATTATGATTATTATGATTATTATTATTATTATTATTATTATTATTATTATTATCATCATCATTGTTATAGTTTCTGTCAGCATAAACATTCACAGGCATTGCTACTTTAAGCTAAGGTAATTGTGAACTGTTTGAGCTGTCATCAGAGGTACATACAGCTCAACTGTCCAGAATTTTGCAATTTGATTGCAATTGTTGACTTTTATTAATATCAGGATCATTTATTTATTTATTTATTTATTTATTCATTCATTCATTCATTCATCAATTCATTCATTTATTCATATCAGGAATGATTTTCTTCCAAACATGAACAGACTTTTACTTTCTTGGCATGAGAAGTGCTCACAAGTCTTGCATTAGCTCGATCAAACATAATGCTTAACAGTTTATCTCCTCCTCATATTGCAATCCAATATTAGTGGAGTTCACTTCCAAGCTGATGAGCTCTAATATCCTCACCACCACTCATGTGTGGTGGTTTGATGCACAAAGAAAGAACCCCTATGCAGTAATACTCAAATATTTTATTATGTTACTGAAAAAAAAGCAATAATTTTCTAATTAAGTATACTATACTATGAAGAAAGTAGATGTTTAAGAGGGAGATAGGGTTGAATTCTCAAATGAAAACAAAGCTGAAAAAATATGGGAAATCACACTGAGTAACCAACAACTTTCTTAGAATGAAAACTTAAGTGTCAAAATATCAGTGAAGGGTAGTTACAATGAACTTAAGGCACACGATAATAAGTAAATAAATACAATATATATAGATGCATAAAATATGGTATCTGAATATGTTCAAGTTTATTAGGTGTTTAAGTCTAAGGACTAATACAACAGAATAAACTGAAGATACACAAAAAAAAATGAAAACAAAAACAGCAGCAATTAGATTTTGAAGACTAAGAAGAGATAAGTTTTGACCGAGTGACTTGAAACCATTGAGTGTTGGGCTAGATCTAATACAATCTGACAAGAGATTCCACAAACAAGCCCTCTGGTATGCAAAGCAGAGAACCCCTGAAGTATAGAGGCAGATCATACCTCTCAACCTCGTAGTGCAAAAAATTTGGACAAAACTTGACAGAATGGGGGGGACAAGGGCCCCAAAATAGAGACAGATTTTAAATAGTACAAAATCACAGCAAACACAGTAGGAATAAATACGAAACAACACCAAGCTCCATTCAATTGATTTAATTGCACTTTAGCACTTCGGCCAAACAGCACTCTGTCAAATAGTACTCTTAAAAACTTAAAAGTTGCTAGAATATCAGGATTTGTCTTAGCATATATTTTTCTGATGGATATGAAGTCTGAAAAACAAAAGTATATCATTATTTAGTGACTTCAGTCCTCAGATCATTCCAGTGATTTGCCAGAAAATCACTAATTTTATGAGAAACAGACTAAAAATATGAGGCAAACAATCTGGACATTCTGTGGCAATCTGGACAGTTGAGAGGTATGAGGCAGATCCAGAGATCCTTGAAGAATCTATGTGAAGAGAAATGAAGAATTTGTAAAGGCTGGTATCAGCTAGGAAGGTCTTTAAAGTATGGGCTCCCAAGCTGAGTAGGACTAAGTAAACCAATGTGTGTTTTAGCCAAGAGTTCGTTTATGTGAATATTCAGCAGTGCAGGGAAAGAATTAAGCAATTCTACTAGGTAAACATATCCTCAGCTAGGTTTACTACCAAAACATCAACCATCAGAACGTAAACCATTCAAAAATGCAGTTTTCAGGTTTGATGTGTGGAATATTAATTAGGTTGGAATATTTGGTGTGTTTTTCAAAAAAAAAACATCGAGGATTGAAGTTACTAAATAATGATAAACATTTAGGTTTCAGACTTCATGTCCTTTACAAAATTAATACCAATGCAAAACCTGTTACCCTAGTAACTTTCTACGTTTATACAAGCAGTATTTAAAATCTGTTCCTGATTTTGGGCCTTTATCCAGAATTCCTGTGCTGAGAGGCTGAGATGTATGCAGGTATACTGTATTTCTTCTGTACTATTTGCCACTGCCTTTCCTTCAACCTTGCTACCTGTCTTTTTAAACACACATTGGCACCATGTGCACAATATGCCATTGCTATGGTTTGGTTTCTTTCTATCCTTATCTATTCTCCAGCTGTTGTTTCCTTGTAATACTTTTCATGGGCAGATTCCTACTTCTTCATCTAATAAGTGACATTCAGAGGATCATTTCCACAACCTGTTTGGTGTTTCTTGTGTGCAGTTCTATGATATCATTTTGGATTCCAGCCTTATTTGAATTAGATAAATGATTACAAATTGCACATATGGTCACTTGTCACATGCGCAGTGCAGCATGTTACACTCTGCAACAACATTAGCACAATGGTTATTAAAATTTTAAACTTCATAGCTTTAAGCATTTAATACAGAACTGTTTATACAGTAAATGTAGAAAGCTACCAGACAACATCCAAGGCTGCGTTCTACATGAACTACAGAACGAACTGGCACCTCACCCAAGTACCATGTTCAATCATAGCCTCACCTCAGGCTTTGTGCCTGCTGAATGGCACACAGCGATGGTTATCCCACTCTACAAGGGGGGAGCCACCACGGACCCCGGGTACTACTGCCCCATTAGCCTGACCAGCCTGGTCTGCAAGGCCATGGAACGTATCATCATGGAACTTATAAACAAAGACACTGGTAATCTCCAAACTCAGGACCCCACCCAGTTTGGGTTTGTAAAAGGCAGATCATGTCTCCTAAACCTGATAGACTTCTTTGAAGCAGTCACCAAAGCAGTAGACAAGGGTAAGGTGGTTCACTCAGTCTATCTAAATCTTGCCAAGGCTTTCAACACCATCCCCCACTCTGGAATTATAGATAAACTCACTAAACTAGGTATAAATCCCTATGTCACAAGATGGGTTGCCAACTGGCTCACTGACAGAACCCACACTGTGAAAGTAGCAGACTCCAAATCCGACTTCAGACCAGTGACAAGTGGAGTACCACAGGATTCAGTCCTGGGTCCTCTCCTGTTTGGTATCTACTTCTCTGAAGTACAGGCTAACACAGAAGGTCTTTGGCTAAAGAAGTTCGCAGATGACTGCAAACTAGGAGCCATAATCGAAACTCCTAACGATGTGGACATCCTACAAAAGGGCCTCACTGAGACAGATGTCTGGTGTCAAAGCCATTGCCTCAAGCTCAATGCCAAAAAGTGCATTGTCATCCCCTTTGGTAAAAACTCTGTACCCATGAACTGCAACATAGGTGGTAGTATACTTAACACTGAAAGTGTGATAAGAGACCTTGGGACACAGGTGGACAGTAGTCTCTCCTTTGATAATCACATCGCCACAGTAGTCAGGAAATCCTTCTACGTGGCACACCTCATCACAAAAGGTTTCTCATCCAGAAAAAAAGAGGTCCTTGTTCCCCTCTACTCATCACTCATTAGACCCATTATAGAGTACAATGCCCCTTTTGGTATGTACCTCACAAGACATCTACAACAAATGGAAAGGCCGCAGAAATACCTCACAAAGAGAATTACTGGCCTCAAACAGTTGTCCTACGCAGACTGTCTCAAAAAACTCCAGCTTTACTCCGTCGCATATCGCCTACTCAGAGGTGATCTCTGCCTAACATACAAAGCTATGTCAAACCCAGACCTGTTGGACATGCTCCACTTAAAGAAATCTCAGTCGCTCTGAGCTACACGCTCTAGGGACCTAACCCTTGTCACCACAGTAAACAGAACATGCTGGAGGGATAGATTCCTGTCCCAGAGACTTCCCATACTCTGGAACAGACTACCTATCTATGTCAAACAGAGCTCCTCATTAGCACTCTTCAAGAAAAATCTTGATGATTGGATGGGAAATGGGAAATTCACCCCGGGGATCACCTCTGTGGCCCTGCTCGGCAGTGGTACGGAAAATAATTTTCTTTGGTGGCAAAAGCCAGGGTACCTTTTTGGCTGGACTTGTATAGGCCCCATGGCCGATAGCCTAGTACCTACCTATGAACCTCATACACAAGGACAGACATGAAATGTACTATTTCAAATTCAGCCTAGCTTTCCTGACATGAGCCAAGGAGTAAACACATGACTTTTCTCTTTTACAGTGTGCCAATTGAAATAAACCCTGCATAATTCTGCCCTCAAAAAATGATTATAAGTATTAAAACAATGGTATATGCTCCACATGAGGGAAGTAGGGATGGCTGAAGCAGATCACAGCTGAGAACTTAGACTCTGCTTAAAGGGTCATCTAGGTATAAGGCTAGGCCTGTAGTTTAGTCATCAGATTAAGAAAGATGATGTCAATGTTATTGCTATACCTTCAGAAACTAAAATGAGGAGGAAGGTGGACTAAATTCTGAATACTCTGCAGAGAAACTGGTTTCAAGTATGCTGGTAAATGCACACAGTGACGTACTTATTTTATGTTGAACACTGAGACGGTAGAAGGACATGTACATCTCCTCCAACCACTACTGTCACAACACCTGTATGTAGCTGAAAACCAGTGCTATGAAGCCTTATGATGGGGTACTACACTGAAGTCATGAAAAACTATCATTTGAGCACCAGAAACTTCTTTGTGCAGTATCTGCCCTTTTCAGTTTCAGTGAGAAGCTATGGAGCCATAATACACATAAAAATCCAGGTATAAATCAGACTGCTATTAAAAAGCAAAAATAATTTTTGCACATTTATTCCCCAATGAAAACCAAATTTTCTAGGATTCATTGCATTAATCTAGAGCAATTTACTGTCAAAGCTATCTATTTTTGCTCAACCTACATAATTTATCAGTAATGTATTCCTTCTCTATATTGTAGTCCTGCAGGCCTACATTGTTCTTAGTTCTGACTTTGTTATGTTTTACCTCTGTAAGCCTGATTTGTTCTTAGTGCTAACTTTATATTTTACCTCTTTATTTTGTAAACTGTATATTTGCTTTGCTAAATTTCATTTGGCCTTTGGCCCAGGCAGTAATTCAAAATAGCCCTTCTGGTTCACCCTATTTGGCTAGTAATAAATAATTATTTACAGTGAGTGTGATACAGTAATGCATACTTATGGTGAGTGTATAAGCATGGCAGGGTAATGCATACTTACTGTAAGTGTATAAGCATGGCAGTGTAATGCATACTTGCTGTATGCATAAAAACATGGCAGTGTAATGCATATTTATGGTAAATGTATAAGCATGGCAATGTAATGCATTTTTACGGTAACTGTATAAGTATGGCATTGTAATGCATACTTACATTGAGTGTATAAGCATGGCAGTGTAAAGCATACTTACAGTGAGTGTATAAGCATAGCAGTGTAACGCATACTTACAGTGAGTGTATAAGCATGGCAGTGTAATGCATTCATACAGTAAGTCTAAAAGCATGGCAGTGTAATGCATACTTACAGTGAGTGTATAAGCATGGCAGTGTAATGCATACTTACAGTGAGTGTATAAGCATGGCAGAGTAATACATACTTACAGTGAGTGTATAAGCATGGCAGTGTAATGCATACTTACAGTGAGTATATAAGCATGGCAGTATAATGCATACTTACAGTGACTGTATAGGCATGGCAGTGTAATGCATACTTGCAGTAAGTGTATAAGCATGGCAGTGTAATGCATACATATGGTAAGTCTATAAGCATGGCAGTGTAATGCATACTTACAGTGAGTGCATAAGCATGGCAGTGTAATGCATACATATGGTAAGTCTATAAGCATGGCAGTGTAATGCATACTTACAGTGAGTGTATAAGCATGGCAGCATAATGCATATATATGGTAAGTCTATAAACATGGCATTGTAATGCATACTTACAGCGAGGGTACAAGCATGGAAGTGTAATGTCTGCTTCCAGTGAGTGTATAAGCATGGCAGTGTAATGCATACTTACAGTTAAGTGAATAAGCATGGCAGCGTAATGCATACTTACAATGAGCTTATAAGCATGGCAGTGTAATGCATACTTAGAGTGAATGTATAAGCATGGCAGTGTAATGCATAGTTACAGTGAGTGCATAAGCGTGGCAGTGTAATGCATACTTACAGTGAGTGTATAAGCGTGGCAGAGTAATGCATACTTACAGTGAGTATATAAGCATGGCAGTGTAATGCATACTTACAGTGAGTGTATACACATGGCAGTGTAATGCATACTTGCAGTAAGTGTATAAGCATGGCAGCATAATGCATACATATGGTAAGTGTATAAGCATGGCAGTGTAATGCATACTTACAGTGAGTGTATAAGCATGGCAGCATAATGCATATATATGGTAAGTCTATAAGCAAGGCAGTGTAATGCATACTTACAGTCAAGGTACAAGCATGGATGTGTAATGCTTACTTACAGTGAGTGTATAAGCATGGCAGTGTAATGCATACATACAGTAGGTGTATAAGAATGGCAGTGTAATGCATACTTACAGTGAGTGTGTAAGCATAGCATTGTAATATATACCTACAGTGAGTGTATAAGCATGGCAGTGCAATGCATACTTACAGTGAGTGTTTAATCATGCCAGTGTAATGCATACCTATAGTGAGTGCATAAGCATGGCAGTGTAATGCATACCTACAGTGAGTGTATAAGCATGGCAGTGTAATGCATACCTACAGTGAGTGTATAAGCATGGCAGTGAAATGCATACTTATGGTAAGTGTATAAGCAAGGCAGTTTAATACATACTTACAGTGAATGTATAAGCATGGCAATGTAAAGCATATTTACAGTGAGTGTATAAGCTTGGCAGTGTAATGCATACTTACAGTAAGCATATAAGAATAGCAGTTTAATGCGTAGTTACAGTGAGTGTGTAAGCATGGCAGTGCAATGCATACTTACAGTGAGTGCATAATCATGGCAATTTAATGCATACTTACAGTAACTGCATAAGCATTTCAGTGTAATGCATACCTACAGTGAGTGTATAAGCATGGCAGTGTAATGCATACTTACAGTAAGTGCATAAGCACAGCAGTTTAATGCTTATTTACAGCAAGTGTAGACTCATGGCGGTATAATGCATACTTACTGTGAGTGCATAAGCATGGTAGTGAAATGCATACTTACTGCGAGTTTAAAAGCATTGCAGTGTAATGCTTACTTACAATGAGTGCATAAGCATGGCAGTGTAATGCATACTTACAGTGAGTGCATAAGCATGGCAGTGTAATGCATACTTATGGTAAGTCTATAAGCATGGCAGTGTAATGCATACTTACAGTGAGTGCATAAGCATGGCAGTGTAATGCATACTTATGGTAAGTCTATAAGCATGGCAGTGTAATGCATACTTACTGTGAGTGCATAAGCATGGTAGTGAAATGCATACTTACTGCGAGTTTAAAAGCATTGCAGTGTAATGCTTACTTACAATGAGTGCATAAGCATGGCAGTGTAATGCATACTTATGGTAAGTCTATAAGCATGGCAGTGTAATGCATACTTACAGTGAGTGTATAAGCATGGCAGCGTAATGCATACATATGGTAAGTCTATAAGCATGGCAGTGTAATGCATACTTACAGTGAGGGTACAAGCATGGAAGTGTAATGTCTACTTCCAGGGAGTGTATAAGCATGGCAGTGTAATGCATACGTACATTTAGGCGAATAAGCAAGGCAGTGTAATGCATACTTACAGTTAAGTGAATAAGCATGGCAGCATAATGCATACTTACAATGAGCTTATAAGCATGGCAGTGTAATGCATACTTAGGGTGAATGTATAAGCATGGCAGTGTAATGCATAGTTACAGTGAGTGTATAAATGTGGCAGTGTAATGCATACTTACAGTGAGTATATAAGCACGGCAGTGTAATGCATACTTACAGTAAGTGTATACGCATGGCAGTGTAATGTATACTTACAGTGAGTGCATAAGCATGGCAGAGTAAAGCACACATACGGTAAGTCTATAAGAATGGCAGTGTAATGCATACTTACAGTGACTGTACAAGGATGGATGTGTAATGCCTACTTACAGTGAGTGTATAAGCATGGCAGTGTAATGCATACATACATTTAAGTGAATAAGCATGGCAGTGTAATGCATACTTACAGTTAAGTGAATAAGCATGGCAATGTAATTTATACTTACAGTGAGCTAATAAGCATGGCAGTGTAATGCATACTTAGGGTGAGTGTATAAGCATGGTAGTGTAATGCATACTTATGATGAGTGTATAAGTATGGCAGTGTAATGCATACTTATTGTACGTGTATAAGCATGGAAGTGTAATGCATACTTACAGTAAATGTATAAGGAAGGCAATGTAATGCATATTTACAGTAAGTGTATAAGCATGGCAGTGTAATGCATACTTACATTGAGTGTATAAGCATGGCAGTGTAATGCATACTTACAGTAAGTGCATAAACATGGCAGTGTCTACCTACACTGAGTGTATAAGCATGGCAGTGTAATGCATACTTACAGTAGGTGTATAAGAATGGCAGTGTATAATGTAATGCATACTTACAGTGAGTGTGTAAGCATAGCATTGTAATATATACCTACAGTGAGTGTATAAGCATGCCAGTGCAATGCATACTTACAGTGAGTGTTTAATCATGGCAGTGTAATGCATACATACAGTGAATACATAAGCATGGCAGTGTAATGCATACCTACAGTGAGTGTATAAGCATGGCAGTGTAATGCATACTTACAGTGAGTGTATAAGCATGGCAGTGTAATGCATACTTATGGTAAGTGTATAAGCAGGGCAGTTTAATGCATACTTACAGTGAATGTATAAGCATGGCAATGTAAAGCATACTTACAGTGAGTGTATAAGCTTGGTAGTGTAATGCACATTTACACTGAGTGCATAAGCATGGCAGTGTAATGCATACTTACAGTAACTGTATACGAATGGCAGTATAATGCGTACTTACAGTGAGTGTGTAAGCATAGCAGTGCAATGCATACTTACAGTGAGTGTATAATCATGGCAATTTAATGCATACTTACAGTAAGTGCATAAGCACTTCAGTGTAATGCATACCTACAGTGAGTGTATAAGCATGGCAGTGTAATGTATACTTACAGTAAGTGCATAAGTGCAGCAGTTTAATGCTTACTTACAGCGAGTGTAGAATCATGGCAGTATAATGCATACTTACAGCAAGTGTATAAGCATGGCAGTGTAATGCATACTTACAGTGAGTGCATAGGCATGGTAGTGCAATGCATACGTACTCTGGGTTTATAAGCATTGCAGTGTAATGCATACTTACAGTGAGTGTATAAGCATGGCAGTGTAATGCACACTTACAGTAAGTGCATAACAACAGCAGTTTAATGCCTACTTACAGCGAGTGTAGACTCACGGCTGTATAATGCATACTTACAGCGTATGTATAAGCATGGCAGTGTAATGCATACTTACTGTGAGTGCATAAGCATGGTAGTGCAATGCTTACTTACAGTGAGTGTAGAGTCATGGCAGTATAATGCATACTTACAGCAAGTGTATAAGCATGGCAGTGTAATGCATACTTACAGTGAGTGCATAAGCATGGTAGTGCAATGCATACTTACTGCAAGTTTATAAGCATTGCAGTGTAATGCATACTTACAGTGAGTGTATAAGCATGGCTGTGTAATGCATACTTACAGTGAGTGTATACGTATGACAGTGTAATGCATACTTACAGTAAGTGCATAAGCACAGCAGTTTAATGCTTACTTACAGCTAGTGTAGAATCATGGCAGTATAATGCATACTTACAGTGAGTGCATGAGCATGGTAGTGCAATGCATACTTACTGCAAGTTTATAAGCATTGCAGTGTAATGCATACTTACAGTGAGTGTATAAGCATGGCAGTGTAGTGCATACTTACAATGAGTGTATAAGCATGGCAGTGTAATGCATACTTACAGTGAGTGTATAAGCATAGCAGTGTAATGCATACTTACAGTTAAGTGAATAAGCATGGCAGTGTAATGCATACTTACAGTTAACTGAATAAGCATGGCAGCATAATGCATACTGACAGTGAGTGTATAAGCATGGTAGTGTGATGCATACATACGGTGAGTGTATAAGCATGGTAGTGCAATGCATACTTACGGTGAGTGTATAAGAATGGCAGTGTAATGCATACTTATGGTAAGTGCATACTTATGGTGAGTGTATAAGCATGGTAGTGTAATGCATACTTATGGTAAGTGTATTAGCATGGCAGTGTAATGCATACTACAGTGAATGTATTAGCATGGCAATGTAATGCAAATAACAGTGAGTGTATAAGCCTGGCAGCATAATGCATACATATGGTAAGTGTATAAGCATGGCAGTGTAATGCATACTTACAGTGAGTGTATAAGTGTGGCAGTGTAATGCATATTTACAGTGAGTGTATAAGCATGGCAGTGTAATGCATACTTAGAGCGAATGTATAACCATGCCTGTGTAATGCATACTTATTGTACATGTATAAGCATGGTAGTGTAATGCATACTTACTGTGAGTGCATAAGCATGGTAGTGAAATGCATACTTACGGCGAGTTTAAAAGCATTGCAGTGTAATGCTTACTTACAATGAGTGCATAAGCATGGCAGTGTAATGCATACTTACAGTGAGTGCATAAGCATGGCAGTGTAATGCATACTTATGGTAAGTCTATAAGCATGGCAGTGTAATGCATACTTACAGTGAGTGCATAAGCATGGCAGTGTAATGCATACTTATGGTAAGTCTATAAGCATGGCAGTGTAATGCATACTTACAGTGAGTGTATAAGCATGGCAGCGTAATGCATACATATGGTAAGTCTATAAGCATGGCAGTGTAATGCATACTTACAGTGAGGGTACAAGCATGGAAGTGTAATGTCTACTTCCAGGGAGTGTATAAGCATGGCAGTGTAATGCATACTTACATTTAGGTGAATAAGCAAGGCAGTATAATGCATACTTACAGTTAAGTGAATAAGCATGGCAGCATAATGCATACTTAGGGTGAATGTATAAGCATGGCAGTGTAATACATAGTTACAGTGAGTGTATAAATGTGGCAGTGTAATGCATACTTACAGTGAGTATATAAGCACGGCAGTGTAATGCATACTTACAGTGAGTGTATACGCATGGCAGTGTAATGTATACTTACAGTGAGTGCATAAGCGTGGCAGAGTAAAGCACACATACGGTAAGTCTATAAGAATGGCAGTGTAATGCATACTTACAGTGACTGTACAAGCATGGATGTGTAATGCCTACTTACAGTGAGTGTATAAGCATGGCAGTGTAATGCATACATACATTTAAGTGAATAAGCATGGCAGTGTAATGCATACTTACAGTTAAGTGAATAAGCATGGCAATGTATTGCATACTTACAGTGAGCTAATAAGCATGGCAGTGTAATGCATACTTAGGGTGAGTGTATAAGCATGGTAGTGTAATGCATACTTACGGTGAGTGTATAAGTATGGCAGTGTAATGCATACTTATTGTACGCGTATAAGCATGGAAGTGTAATGCATACTTACAGTAAATGTATAAGGAAGGCAATGTAATGCATATTTACAGTAAGTGTATAAGCATGGCAGTGTAATGCATACTTACATTGAGTGTATAAGCATGGCAGTGTAATGCATACTTACAGTAAGTGCATAAACATGGCAGTGTAATGTCTACCTACACTGAGTGTATAAGCATGGCAGTGTAATGCATACTTATAGTAGGTGTATAAGAATGGCAGTGTATAATATAATGCATACTTACAGTGAGTGTGCAAGCATAGCATTGTAATATATACCTACAGTGAGTGTATAAGCATGCCAGTGCAATGCATACTTACAGTAAGTGTTTAATCATGGCAGTGTAATGCATACTTACAGTGAATGCATAAGCATGGCAGTGTAATGCATACCTACAGTGAGTGTATAAGCATGGCAGTGTAATGCATACTTACAGTGAGTGTATAAGCATGGCAGTGTAATGCATACTTATGGCAAGTGTATAAGCAGGGCAGTTTAATGCATACTTACAGTGAATGTATAAGCATGGCAATGTAAAGCATACTTACAGTGAGTGTATAAGCTTGGCAGTGTAATGCACATTTACACTGAGTGCATAAGCATGGCAGTGTAATGCATACTTACAGTAACTGTATACGAATGGCAGTATAATGCGTACTTACAGTGAGTGTGTAAGCATGGCAGTGCAATGCATACTTACAGTGAGTGTATAATCATGGCAATTTAATGCATACTTACAGTAAGTGCATAAGCATTTCAGTGCAATGCATACCTACAGTGAGTGTATAAGCATGGCAGTGTAATGTATACTTACAGTAAGTGCATAAGTGCAGCAGTTTAATGCTTACTTACAGCGAGTGTAGAATCATGGCAGTATAATGCATACTTACAGCAAGTGTATAAGCATGGCAGTGTAATGCATACTTACAGTGAGTGTATAAGCATGGTTTTATAAGCATGGCAGTGTAATGCATACTTACAGTGAGTGTATAAGCATGACAGTGTAATGCACACTTACAGTAAGTGCATAACAACAGCAGTTTAATGCCTACTTACAGCGAGTGTAGACTCATGGCTGTATAATGCATACTTACAGTGTATGTATAAGCATGGCAGTGTAATGCATACTTACTGTGAGTGCATAAGCATGGCAGTGTAATGCATACCTACAGTGAGTGTATAAGCATGGCAGTGTAATGCATACTTACACTGAGTGTATAAGCATGGCAGTGTAATGCATACTTACAATGAGTGCATAAGCATGGCAGTGTAATGCATACCTACAGTGAGTGTATAAGCATGGCAGTGTAATGCATACTTACAGTGAGTGTATAAGCATGGCAGTGTAATGCATACTTATGGTGAGTGTATAAGCATGGCAGTGTAATGCATACTTATGGTAAGTGTATAAGCAGGGCAGTTTAATGCATACTTACAGTGAATGTATAAACATAGCAATGTAAAGCATACTTACAGTGAGTGTGTAAGCTTGGCAGTGTAGTGCATACTTACACTGAGTGTATAAGCATGGCAGTGTAATGCAAACTTACAGTAAGTGTATAAGAATGGCAGTGTAATGCGTACTTACAGTGAGTGTATAAGCATGGCAGTGTAATACATACCTACAGTGACAGTATAAGCATGGCAGTGCAATGCATACTTATAGTGAATGTATAATCATGGCAGTTTAATGCATACTTACAGTGAGTGCATAAGCATTTCAGTGTAATGCATACCTACAGTGAGTGTATAAGCATGGCAGTGTAATACATACTTACTGCAAGTTTATAAGCATTGCAGTGTAATGCATACTTGCAGTGAGTGTATAAGCATGGCTGTGTAATGCATACTTACACTGAGTGTATATGTATGACAGTGTAATGCATACTTACAGTAAGTGCATAAGCACAGCAGTTTAATGCTTACTTACAGCTAGTGTAGGATCATGGCAGTATAATGCATACTTACAGTGAGTGCATGAGCATGGTAGTGCAATGCATACTTACTGCAAGTTTATAAGCATTGCAGTGTAATGCATACTTACAGTGAGTGTGTACGCATGGCAGTGTAGTGCATACTTACAATGAGTGTATAAGCATGGCAGTGTAATGCATACTTACAGTGAGTGTATAAGCATAGCAGTGTAATGCATACTTACAGTTAAGTGAATAAGCATGGCAGTGTAATGCATACTTACAGTTAACTGAATAAGCATGGCAGCATAATGCATACTGACAGTGAGTGTATAAGCATGGCAGTGTGATGCATACTTACAGTGAGTGTATAAGCATGGTAGTGCAATGCATACTTACGGTGAGTGTATAAGAATGGCAGTGTAATGCATTCTTATGGTAAGTGCATACTTATGGTGAGTGTATACGCATGGTAGTGTAATGCATACTTATGGTAAGTGTATTAGCATGGCAATGTAATGCAAATTACAGTGAGGGTATAAGCCTGGCAGCATAATGCATACATATGGTAAGTGTATAAGCATGGCAGTGTAATGCATACTTACAGTGAGTGTATAAGTGTGGCAGTGTAATGCATACTTACAGTGAGTGTATAAGCATGGTAGTGTAATGCATACTTACAGCGAATGTATACCCATGACTGTGTAATGCATACTTATTGTACACGTATAAGCATGGTAGTGTAATGCATTCTTACGGTGAGTGTATAAGCATGGCATTGTAATGCATACTTACAATGAGTGTATAAGCATGGCAGTGTAATGTATACTTACTGTGTGTGTATAAGCATGGCATTGTAATGCATACTTACAGTGAGTGTATAAGCATTGCAGTGTAATGCATTCTTATGGTAAGAGTATAAGCATGGCATTGTAATGCATACTTGCAGTGAGTGTATAAGCATGCAGTGTAATGCATTCTTATGGTGATTGTATAAGCATGGCATTGTAATGCATTCTTATGGTGAGTGTATAAGCATGGCATTGTAATGCATACTTACATTGAGTGTATAAGCATGGCAGTGTAATGCAAACATACAGTGAGTGTATAAGCATGGCAGTGTAATGCATACTTACTGTGCGTTTAAAAGCATGGCAGTGTAATGCATACTTACGGTGAGTATATAAAAATGGCAGTGTAATGTATACTTACAGTGAATGTATAAGCATGGCAGTGTAATGCATTCTTATGGTAAGTGTATAAGCATGACATTGTAATGCATACTTACTGTATAAGCATGGCAGTGTAATGCATACTTACAGTGAGTGTATAAGCATGGCATTGTAATGCATACTTACAGTGAGTGTATAAGCATGCAGTGTAATGCATTCTTTTGGTGAGTGTATAAGCATGGCATTGTAATGCATACTTACATTGAGTGTATAAGCATGGCAGTGTAATGCATACTTACAGTGAGTGTATAAGCATGGCAGGGTAATGCATACTTATGGTGCGTTTATAAGCATGGTAGTATAATGCATACTTACGGTGAGTATATAAGAATGGCAGTGTAATGCATACTTACGGTGAGTTTATAAGCATGGCAGTGTAATGCATACTTACAGTGAGTGTATAAGCTTGCAGTGTAATGCATTCTTGTGGTGAGTGTATAAGCATGGCATTGTAATGCATACTTACATTGAGTGTATAAGCATGGCAGTGTAATGCATACTTACAGTGAGTGTATAAGCATGGCAGTGTAATGCATACTTACAGTGAGTGTATAAGCATGGCAGGTTAATGCATAGTTACGGTGCGTTTATAAGCATGGCAGTGTAATGCATACTTATGGTGAGTATATAAGAATGGCAGGGTAATTCATACTTACTGTATAAGCATGGCAGTGTAATGCATACTTACAGTGAGTGTATAAGCCTGGCAGCATAATGCATACATATGGTAAGTGTATAAGCATGGCAGTGTAATGCATACCTACAGCGAATGTATAACCATGACTGTGTAATGCATACTTATTGTACATGTATAAGCATGGTAGTGTAATGCATTCTTACGGTGAGTGTATAAGCATGGCATTGTAATGCATACTTACAATGAGTGTGTAAGCATGGCAGTGTAATGTATACTTACTGTGTGTGTATAAGCATGGCATTGTAATGCATACTTACAGTGAGTGTATAAGCATGGCAGTGTAATGCATTCTTATGGTAAGTGTATAAGCATGGCATTGTAATGCATACTTATTGTATAAGCATGGCAGTGTAATGCATAATTACAGTGAGTGTATAAGCATGGCATTGTAATGCATACTTACAGTGAGTGTATAAGCATGCAGTGTAATGCATTCTTATGGTGAGTGTATAAGCATGGCATTGTAATGTATTCTTATGGTGAGTGTATAAGCATGGCATTGTAATACAGACTTACATTGAGTGTATAAGCATGGCAGTGTAAATGCATACTTATAGTGAGTGTATAAGCATGGCAGTGTAATGCATACTTACAGTGCGTTTATAAGCATGGCAGTGTAATGCATACTTATGGTGAGTATATACAAATGGCAGTGTAATGCATACTTACTGTGAGTGTATAAGCATGGCAGTGTAATGCATTCTTATGGCAAGTGTATAAGCATGGCATTGTAATGCATACTTACTGTATGAGCATGGCAGTGTAATGCATACTTACAGTGAGTGTATAAGCATGGCATTGTAATGTATACTTACAGTGAGTGTATAAGCATGCAGTGTAATGCATTCTTATGGTGAGTGTATAAGCATGGCATTGTAATGCATACTTACATTGAGTGTATAAGCATGGCAGTGTAATGCATACTTACAGTGAGTGTATAAGCATGGCAGGGTAATGCATACTTACGGTGTGTTTATAAATATGGCAGTATAATGCATACTTACGGTGAGTATATAAGAATGGCAGTGTAATGCATACTTACGGTGAGTTTATAAGCATGGCAGTGTAATGCATACTTACAGTGAGTGTATAAGCATGCAGTGTAATGCATTCTTATGGTGATTGTATAAGCATGGCATTGTAATGCATACTTACATTAAGTATATAAGCATGGCAGTGTAATGCATACTTACAGTGAGTGTATAAGCATGGCAGTGTAATGCATACTTACAGTGAGTGTATAAGCATGGCAGGGTAATGCATACTTACGGTGCATTTATAAGCATGGCAGTGTAATGCATACTTATGGTGAGTATATAAGAATGGCAGGGTAATGCATACTTACTGTATAAGCATGGCAGAGTAATGCATAGTTACAGTGAGTTTATAAGCATGGCAGTGTAATACATTCTTATGGTAAGTGTATAAGCATGGCATTGTAATGCATACTTACAGTGAGTGTATAAGCATGGCATACTAATGCATACTTACAGTGAGTGTATAAGCATGCAGTGTAATGCATTCTTATGGTGAGTGTATAAGCATGACATTGTAATGCATACTTACATTGAGTGTATAAGCATGGCAGTGGAATGCATACTTATGGTGAGTTTATAAGATTGGCAGTGTAATGCATACTTACGGTGCATTTATAAGTATGGCAGTGTAATGCATACTTACGGTGAGTATATAAGAATGGCAGTGTAATGCATACTTACGGTGAGTTTATAAGCATGGCAGTGTAATGCATACTTACAGTGAGTGTATAAGCATGCAGTGTAATGCATTCTTATGGTGATTGTATAAGCATGGCATTGTAATGCATACTTACATTGAGTATATAAGCATGGCAGTGTAATGCATACTTACAGTGGGTGTATAAGCATGGCAGTGTAATGCATACTTACAGTGAGTGTATAAGCATGGCAGGGTAATGCATACTTACGGTGCGTTTATAAGCATGGCAGTGTAATGCATACTTATGGTGAGTATATAAGAATGGCAGGGTAATGCATACTTACTGTATAAGCATGGCAGTGTAATGCATACTTACAGTGAGTGTATAAGCATGGCAGTGTAATGCATTCTTATGGTAAGTGTATAAGCATGGCATTGTAATGCATACTTACTGTATAAGCATGGCAGTGTAATGCATACTTACAGTGAGTGTATAAGCATGGCATTGTAATGCATACTTACAGTGAGTGTATAAGCATGCAGTGTAATGCATTCTTTTGGTGAGTGTATAAGCATGGCATTGTAATGCATACTTACCTTGAGTGTATAAGCATGGCAGTGTAATGCATACTTACAGTGAGTGTATAAGCATGGCAGGGTAATGCATACTTAAGGTGCATTTATAAACATGGTAGTATAGTGCATACTTACGGTGAGTATATAAGAATGGCAGTGTAATGCATACTTACGGTGAGTTTATAAGCATGGCAGTGTAATGCATACTTACAGTGAGTGTATAAGCTTGCAGTGTAATGCATTCTTGTGGTGAGTGTATAAGCATGGCATTGTAATGCATACTTACATTGAGTGTATAAGCATGGCAGTGTAATGCATACGTACAGTGAGTGTATAAGCATGGCTGTGTAATGCATACTTACAGTGAGTGTATAAGCATGGCAGGTTAATACATACTTACGGTGCGTTTATAAGCATGGCAGTGTAATGCATACTTATGGTGAGTATATAAGAATGGCAGGGTAATTCATACTTACTGTATAAGCATGGCAGTGTAATGCATACTTACAGTGAGTGTATAAGCCTGGCAGCATAATGCGTACATATGGTAAGTGTATAAGCATGGCAGTGTAATGCATACCTACAGCGAATGTATAACCATGACTGTGTAATGCATACTTATTGTACATGTATAAGCATGGTAGTGTAATGCATTCTTACGGTGAGTGTATAAGCATGGCATTGTAATGCATACTTACAATGAGTGTATAAGCATGGCAGTGTAATGTATACTTACTGTGTGTGTATAAGCATGGCATTGTAATGCATACTTACAGTGAGTGTATAAGCATGGCAGTGTAATGCATTCTTATGGTAAGTGTATAAGCATGGCATTGTAATGCATACTTACTGTATAAGCATGGCAGTGTAATGCATAATTACAGTGAGTGTATAAGCATGGCATTGTAATGCATACTTACAGTGAGTGTATAAGCATGCAGTGTAATGCATTCTTATTGTGAGTGTATAAGCATGGCATTGTAATGTATTCTTATGGTGAGTGTATAAGCATGGCATTGTAATAGAGACTTACATTGAGTGTATAAGCATGGCAGTGTAATGCATACTTATAGTGAGTGTATAAGCATGGCAGTGTAATGCATACTTACAGTGCGTTTATAAACATGGCAGTGTAATGCATACTTACGGTGAGTATATACAAATGGCAGTGTAATGCATACTTACTGTGAGTGTATAAGCATGGCAGTGTAATGCATTCTTATGGCAAGTGTATAAGCATGGCATTGTAATGCATACTTACTGTATGAGTATGGCAGTGTAATGCATACTTACAGTGAGTGTATAAGCATGGCATTGTAATGTATACTTACAGTGAGTGTATAAGCATGCAGTGTAATGCATTCTTATGGTGAGTGTATAAGCATGGCATTGTAATGCATACTTACATTGAGTGTATAAGCATGGCAGTGTAATGCATACTTACAGTGAGTGTATAAGCATTGCAGGGTAATGCATACTTACGGTGCGTTTATAAATATGGCAGTATAATGCATACTTACGGTGAGTATATAAGAATGGCAGTGTAATGCATACTTACGGTGAGTTTATAAGCATGGCAGTGTAATGCATACTTACAGTGAGTGTATAAGCATGCAGTGTAATGCATTCTTATGGTGATTGTGTAAGCATAGCATTGTAATGCATACTTACATTGAGTATATAAGCATGGCAGTGTAATGCATACTTACAGTGAGTGTATAAGCATGGCAGTGTAATGCATACTTACAGTGAGTGTATAAGCATGGCAGGGTAATGCATACTTACGGTGTGTTTATAAGCATGGCAGTGTAATGCATACTTATGGTGAGTATATAAGAATGGCAGGGTAATGCATACTTACTGTATAAGCATGGCAGTGTAATGCATAGTTACAGTGAGTGTATAAGCATGGCAGTGTAACACATTCTTATGTTAAGTGTATAAGCATGGCATTGTAATGCATACTTACAGTGAGTGTATAAGCATGGCATACTAATGCATACTTACAGTGAGTGTATAAGCATGCAGTGTAATGCATGCTTATGGTGAGTGTATAAGCATGACATTATAATGCATACTTACATTGAGTGAATAAGCATGGCAGTGGAATGCATACTTACGGTGAGTTTATAAGATTGGCAGTGTAATGCATACTTACGGTGCATTTATAAGTATGGCAGTGTAATGCATACTTACGGTGAGTATATAAGAATGGCAGGGTAATGCATACTTACTGTATAAGCATGGCAGTGTAATGCATACTTACAGTGAGTGTATAAGCATGGCAGTGTAATGCATTCTTATGGTAAGTGTATAAGCATGGCATTGTAATGCATACTTACTGTATAAGCATGGCAGTGTAATGCATACTTACAGTGAGTGTATAAGCATGGCATTGTAATGCATACTTACAGTGAGTGTATAAGCATGCAGTGTAATGCATTCTTATGGTGAGTGTATAAGCATGGCATTGTAATGCATACTTACATTGAGTGTATAAGCATGGCAGTGTAATGCATACTTACAGTGAGTAAATAAGCATGGCAGGGTAATGCATACTTACGGTGCGTTTATAAGCATGGCAGTGTAATGCATACTTATGGTGAGTATATAAGAATGGCAAGGTAATGCATACTTATGGTGCGTTTATAAGCATGGCAGTGTAATGCATACTTGCGGTGAGTATATAAGAATGGCAGGGTAATGCATACTTATGGTGCGTTTATAAGCATGGCAGTGTAATGCATACTTATGGTGAGTTTATAAGATTGGCAGGGTAATGCATACTTACGGTGCGTTTATAAGCATAGCAATGTAATGCATACTTACGGTGAGTGTATAAGCATGGCAGGGTAATGCATACTTACGGTGAGTATAT
The DNA here is from genome assembly GCF_019279795.1 of Protopterus annectens. Taxonomy (NCBI): domain Eukaryota; kingdom Metazoa; phylum Chordata; order Ceratodontiformes; family Protopteridae; genus Protopterus; species Protopterus annectens. The sequence continues at coordinate 472,074,007 of NC_056743.1, forward strand.
AAGAATGGCAGGGTAATGCATACTTACGGTGCGTTTATAAGCATGGCAGTGTAATGCATACTTACGGTGAGTTTATAAGATTGGCAGGGTAATGCATACTTACAGTGAGTATATAAGCATGGCAGGGTAATGCATACTTACGGTGAGTTTATAAGCATGGCAGTGTAATGCATACTTACAGTGCCTTTATAAGCATGGCAGTGTAATGCATACTTACGGTGAGTATATAAGAACGGCAGGGTAATGCATACTTATGGTGAGTATATAAGAATGGCAGGGTAATGCATACTTATGGTGCGTTTATAAGCATAGCAATGTAATGCATACTTACGGTGAGTATATAAGCATGACAGGGTAATGCATACTTACGGTGAGTTTATAAGCATGGCAGTGTAATGCATACTTACGGTGAGTATATAAGAATGGCAAGGTAATGCATACTTACTGTAAGTGTGTAAGCATGGCAGTGTAATGCATACTTATGGTGAGTATATAAGAATGGCAGGGTAATGCATACTTATTGATAGTGTGTAAGCATGACAGTGTAATGCATACTTATGGTTAGCCCCACCAGTATTGTCTATGCTGGGAGGGTCTTCCTACCTTCCTCCCTCCCTCCTGGAAAGTCCATATGCATGGGGGTCCCCCAATCCCCATGTGTAGTTTCTAAGTGGAGTGAGACACCAGATGCTAAGAGAGGAACTGGGTCAGACAAAGAGATGCCAGATTCTTGCTTGCAAAGTTTTTCTTTAGGCCCTACCCCATTAGTGTGATTGAGCTACTATTGTAGTCTGCATGGGCAATGAGGCATGTCTGCCCTACACTCTAGACAAGCCATAGGTTCTAAGGAATCTCGCACATCCCACTCTGGTGATTGTACCTAGTCACAGCCTCCACCAAGTCTTGATGAATGATCTACTCACACCAACATGCACACTTCCCCTAGAATGGGCATGCTTATTGTCCATACTAGATCCATCAGTCATTGGACCACTAATTGAATTGTGACTGCCTGGACCAGGTTAGGGCTTCATTCCTGTACAACACTGTACTGGTGACTGAGAGTACCGTTGTAATGTAGTGAGTGTGACAGTGTGATGCACAGTAATAGTGAGTTTGACAGTGTGATGCAAACTTACATTGAGTGTGATACTGTTATGCATACTTAAAATGAGTGTGCATCGTAATGTGTACCTATTGTGAGAGTGACAGTGTAAAATTTAATTACAATAAGTGCGGCAGTACACTGCATACTTACAGTGAGTGTGACAATATACTTTATTTATTTATTTATTTATTGGCATTTATTGACATTTGATTACCAGTAAAGTCTGACTAGGTGGAAGCCCATTTTCAGTAGAGGCCGTGGGAGAAAAGCTCCAAATTATTACAAAACATTTTAAGAACAATAATTTTACAATCTTCAAAAACAAAACAGAAACATCTGGAGTTTAAATAATTCTAACAAATTAGACATAATATAAAAGCATTGGTTAAAAATTGATACACGGTATATACATTATATTTTACAAGGTATAATGCGTACTTACAGTATGTATGATAGTTCAGTGCACACTTACACAAAGTGCAAACATTGTAATGCACAGTTATAGTGACTTTAATCTTGTAATAAATGCTCATAGTGAGCATGACCATGTAATGCCTATTTACAAGGAGTATAAAAGTGTAATGCATATATTTTAGTGAATGTTACAGTATAATGCAGAATTAAAGAGTGTGGCAGTGTAATACACTACAGTAATGATATTGTGGAATATAGGGCATATGACAACATTGCAGTGCACACTAACAGTGAATATGACAACATAATGTGTATTCTTAGTGAGTGTGGACTTTTTTTTTGCAGGTTGCCATTGACTTCAGGGTCCACAGCCATCTCCCTTATCATCCCCTCTTCATGAAACCACAAACAATCGTAGCACCACATTCTTACCTGTACCAGAAGGGTCTCCCTTCCAGGAAGGTCCACACATTGGGGGTCCCCAATGCCCATGTGTAGGTTCCAAGGGTGCTGACAGTGGGACTGTGTTGAAGAGCCAACATACTGCATTTTGCAAAAATGTTCTTTAGGACTTAGTCCTCTCCCCCATTGTGCTGATACTACCAATTTACGCTGAGTAGACAATAAGGCATGACTATGAGCATATATCTGCCCCAGGCCCTATAGCAGCCATGCTTCCTCAGTCATCTTGTACATCCTGTCCCAGTGAATGTTCCTAGCCCCAGCCTCCACCAGGGATTGAAGAATTATCCATCCACACCACCAGGCACCCTTCCTCCATGGTGGACACACTTGACCTTCCTTCCATGCAGGTCAGTCACCTGAAATGGTAATCAGTTTTGGGTGACAAGTCAGGGTTCCATCTCTCTACATCACTTAAAGTGCCCAAGTGTGATAGTGTAATGCATACCTATAGCAAATCTAACAATATAATGCACACTTTCAGTGAATGACTCTATGGTTCATAGGTTCATAGGTATACACTAAACTAATGACCAGCATGGTGTCTATAAGCTTTGCCATGCAATTCAACCCAAATGTGTCCCCCACTGCATCATGGGCATTTATTAGGAGGAAGGATGTTAGTTAAGAAGTTTCTAGAGGTTGTGGGGGGGATGTTAGTTTGGGCATTACTGTCTGCCTCTGTCTATCAAAGACATGGAGGGCAGACTCAGGGAGAGTTTCTAATTTCCCATCCATTTGTCAAGGTTATGCTTAAACAGAGTTAGAGATGGACCCTGCTTCACATGGAAGGGGAGCCTGTTCCAGAGTATGGGGATCCTCTGAGACACATATCTCTGTTACCAATATGTATTATTTATGTCACAAGCAAAATTTAAATCCTTGGATCTAGTGGTACTGATGCTGTTCATTTTGTGGATGTGCAAAAGGTCCATTAGAGCTGGATCTGTGTATTACTGCATGATGTACATTTACAGTACGTGTGAAAGTGTGAGACACTTTTTATGGTGGGAGTGGTAATGTAACGCATACTTACAGTGAGAATGGCACTGCCATACACATTTACAGTAGCTTTGACTGTATAATGCATATTTACAGTGAGAGTGGCACTGCCATGCGCACTTACAGTAGGTATGACTGTGTAATGCATACTTATAGTGGGTATGACAGTGTGGCACACACTCTGAGTATGATAGTGCAATGCCTACTTAAACTGAACTTGACATTACATTGCATCCTTACACTAAGAATGAGAGTGGACTGCACACTTACTGTGAGTATGACATGTAATGCATACATACAGTAAGCTTGATGATAAAAATGCCTGAGTTAGTCCTACAGTGTAATGCATACTTATGGTGAGTGTGACAGTGTAATGCATTCATATAGTGAGTGTAATGGAATAATGCATATTCACAGTGAGTGCTACAGTATAGAGCATACTTATAGTGAGTGTGACAGTGTAATGCATTCATATAGTGAGTGTAATGGAATAATGCATATTCACAGTGAGTGCTACAGTATAGAGCATACTTATAGTGAGTGTGACAGTGTAATGCATTCATATAGTGAGTGTAATGGAATAGTGCATATTCACAGTGAGTGCTACAGTATAGAGCATACTTATAGTGAGTGTGACAGTGTAATGCATTCATATAGTGAGTGTAATGGAATAATGCATATTCACAGTGAGTGCTACAGTATAGAGCATACTTATAGTGAGTGTGACAGTGTAATGCATTCATATAGTGAGTGTGATGGAGTAATGCATGCATATAGTGAGCGCTACCCTGTAATGCATACTTATAGTGAGTGTGTCAGTGTAATGTGTTTATACAATGAGAGTGATGGAATAATGTATATATATATATATATATATATATATATATATATATATATATACGGAATGTGATGGAATAATGCATACCTACAGTGAGTAGGCAGTATAATGCATTCATTTAGTTTAGTATGATAAATATCTATATATATCTATATATCTAGATATATATCTATATCTATATATATATATATATATATATATATATATATATATATATATATCGATATATATATATATATATATATATATATATATATATATATACATATATATAGTTCCACTTCATATCATCGAATTATCATTTTATCGAATTTCAAATCAGCGAGACCAAATCGTCGAAAACTCATTTCATTGAAAACTCATATCATCGAATCTCAAATCATTGAAAACTATGAAGCAACTACAAATAACATTCCACAAAGATTTTACTACATTTATATAGGCTCTGCCCCCCACAGCCCTCATAAATAAATAAATCAACGCCAAGGTCGCACTACAGTGGGGGGAAAAGGTAATTTCCTAACCCCACTGTAGTGTGACCTTGGAGTTGGTATATTTAATTACAGGGGGTGTGGGGGGGGTGCATGGGGGCTTGCCCTCCTGCATAAACATAGTAAACAGTGTCTGGGATGTTATTTTTAGTTGCTTTATAGTTTTCAATGATTTGAGATTCGATTAAATGAGTTTTTGATGAAATGTGTTTTAACGATTTGTCTCATGTTGAAATTCAATAATAATTTGATGATATGGAACATGTATATATATATATATATATATATATATATATATATATATATATATATATATATATATATATATATGTTTGTTTTACTTTCGGCTTTTCCCAGTTAGGGGTTGTCACAGAGGAACTCCGGTCTGCTCATGATTGGCAGTCGATTTTTACGGTGCCGAGGTGCCAGCCCGATGCCCAACCTCCAACAAAGGTATGCCCATTCACGCATGTCTTTTGAATGCCACTCAACCATGGAGAGACATGCAGACTCCACACAGAAGGCGCTCCAGCATATATATATATATATATATATACATATACTGATATATGGAGTAATGCATACTTATAGTGAGTGTGACAGTAAAATGCATTCATATAGTGAGTGTGATCGAGTAATGTATATATATATATATATATATATATATATATATATATATATATATATATATATATACTGAGTGTGATGGGGTAATGCATACTGACAGTGAGTGCTACAGTATAATGCATACTTAGAGTGAGTATGATAGTGTAATGCATTCATATTTTGAGTGTGATGGAGTTTATATAATGAGTGTGATGGAGTAATGCATACTTACAGTGAGTGCTACTGTATAATGCATTCCTACAGTGTGTGTGACAGTGTAATGCATTCATATAGTGAGTGTGATGGAGTATGCATCTTCTTCTTCTTCTTTTGGCTGCTCCCATTAGGGGTCGCCACAGCGGATCATCTGTTTCCATTTCTTCCTGTCCTCTGCATCTTGCTCTGTCACACCAATCACCTGAATGTCCTCTCTCACCACATCCATAAACCTTATCTTAGGCCTTCCTCTTTTCCTGTTACCTGGCAGCTTCATCCTTAACATCTTTTTCCCAATATACTCTGCATCCCTCCTCAGCACATGTCCAAACCAACATAATCTTGCCTCTCTGGGTTTGTCTCCAAACCTTCAAACCTGGGCTGACCCTCTAATATACTTATTTCTAATCCTGTCCACCCTCGTCACACCCAGTGCAAATCTTAACATCTTTAACTCTGCCACGTCCAGCTCTGACTCCTGCCTTTTTGTCACTGCCACTGTCCCCAACCCATATAACATAGCTGGTCTCACTACCCTCTTGTAGACCTTCCCTTTCACTCTTACTGGTACTCGTCTGTCACAAATCACTCCAGACACTCAACTCCACCAACTCCATCCTGCCTGTACTCTCTTCTTCACCTCTCTTCCACACTCACCATTACTCTGAACTGTTGATCCCAAGTATTTAAACTCATCCACCTTCGCCACCTCTACTTCTGCATCTTCACCATTTCTCTATCCTCCCTCTCATTCACACACATATATTCTGTCTTAGTCCTGCTGACCTTCATTCCTCTTCTCTCTAGAGCATATCTCCATCTCTCCAGGGTCTCCTCCACCTGTTCTCTACTCTCACTACTATATATATATATATATATATATATATATATATATATTCTGTGTGATGGCACAGGAAAATAACTTTGTTGGGTGGCGTAAGCTATGGAACCTTGCTGGCTAAGCTTACGTAGGCCCTTGGGCCAATAGCCTAGTACCTACCTATGAACCTTTGGAGTAATGCATACTTACACTGAGTGCTACAGTATAATGCATACCTACAGTAATGCATTCATATAGTGAGTGTGATGGAGTATTCATATACACACACACATAGATATATATAGATATATATATATATATATATATATATATATATATATATATATATATATATATCTATGGGTCTACTTCATATGATCGACAGCCATAACACTGACACCAAAACACTGAAAGCTCAAAACACCTAAAGCTCATATGATCAACACTCCTAACATTGACACATGAAATCCAAAGCATTATGCCCTTTCCCCACTGTAGTGCTACCCCGGAGTAGGAATAAATAGTTAGGGGGTGTGGGGCACAGCCCCCACATTTGGGGGATGGGGGTATAGCCCCCCCCCACATTATTTACATGAATATAGTAAATTCTGCTAAAAGTATCCATATGTATATTTAAAATTTATGACAGATGTAGGGGCTTCGCCCCCCCATACCCCCAATGTGGGGGGCTGTGCCCCCCACCCCCCCAACTATTCATTCCTACTCCAGGATCGCACTACATTGGGGAAAGGGTATAATGCTTTGGATTTCATGTGTCGATGTTATCAGTGTCGATCATATGAGCTTTAGGTGTTTTGAGCTTTCAGTGTTTTGGTGTCAGTCAAATGGTTGTCGATCATATGTGCTTTCAGTCATATGAAGTAGACCCACACACACACACACACACACACACACACATATATATATATATATATATATATATATATATATATATGTGTGTGTGTGTGTGTGTGTGTGTGTGTGTGTATTGTGTGTGATGGAGTAATGCATACTTACAGTGAGTGGTACTGTGTAATGCAAATTTATAGTGAGTGTGACAGTTTAATGAACTTCAGAACTGTAGTATATTATCTGCTTAATGAAATAATGCATATATTTATAAACACTAATTAGATATGAAGTGATTTATTTACCCATTGCCACAGAACCACAGTAATTTATTTCCTAACTCTGCAAATAAGTCTAGTCAGACCACATGCTGGACTGAATGGCAAGCTTCTGATTTCACTCTATAAGGAGTTAACACTACCCCATCTACATATTAACAACTCCATTGGATTTTCTATCACTGTTTCCAGATTTCTCCAGGATCCCAGGCATGCATGTGGGAGAACTGGATCTGCTTCAGACTGTTCTTATATGCACTTGTGTTGTGCAAGTGAATTCATGTGTCCCCTCTGATGGGCTCGCACATTTTCTTGCTTTTTGCCCATTGTTTCCTGGGAAAGGCTATTGCTCCCCCAACCCTGTACTGGATAAAGTGTAGATTGGCTGGATGAATTAAGGAATTTGGATAAAATGGATACTGAAGGTACTAAAATAGATGGCTGGATGAATGAATGACTTTGGATAAAGTGGATACTGAAATAGCTGTCTGGATGAATTAATGAATTTGGGTAAAATGGGTGATGAAGTTGATGGCAGGATGAATAAATAAATTTGGATAAAGTGGTATTGAAAGAGATAAACAATTGAATGAATTTGAATAAATGGCTATTGAAATGATGACTGCTACAGAATTCTTATCATTAAAGATATTGGGTCTATATCATATTGTCGAAGTTTTACAACTTCGAATCACTAAAGTTTGAACTTTAATGATCGAAGTTTTAAAACCTCGAATCATATAACAGAGATCGCCATACAGTGCGGGAAGGGAAGATTTCCCTTTACTGCATTGTAGTGCGATCTCGGAGTTGGTATATTTAAGTAGCCGGAGGTGCAAGGAGGCTTGCCCCCTGCATAGAGCGTTTTTTGTTTTTTTTGCTTTGGGTTGAAAATTTTTTTTTTTACATTTGAAGTATTGAAGGTTCAATCATTGAAGTTCGAACTTTAGTGGTTCAAACTTTTAATACTTCGACAATATGATATAGACCCGAGATATTCACGATAAAGAAACTGGCATAATAAAAATTAAAAACACTCAAAAAGCTGTAACCTTTAAGTTCTGGCCAGAAGTGTCATCATTCTTGGATGCATATGACAAGCATGTCTCACTAACTGAAAGAAAATTATAGAAAGTAAATAGCACAATTGTGATGTTTAAATGCGTATATATTTGCTTTTGCTTTGTACTATGAGTTATGAAACCCTGGGGTGAACCTGGAAATGGTCCACTAAGATCAGTGTTCTACCGCAATCAACAAATGTGCAAACATACAGAAAAATAACGTTTCCCATAATAGTCAAGTAATTATATTAAACAGTAGAAATAGTTAAATGGCGGAATATTAATGGAGAACATGTAAGATGTATACAGTAGAAATATTGAAGTTTCTCATTTAAGCTTTTTAAAGAAAATATTTATATTCAAAATGTATGTAGCAAACCTTATTATACCATCAATATGTTTTGAATAGCTATTGGATATGCGATATTTATGCTCATCTCACCTAATAAAACTAGAAAAAAAGAAATGGATGGATGAATGAATGAATGACTATGAATATGAATAAAATGGGTATTAAAACAGATGGCGGATGAATGCTTGAACGTGCTAGATTTTATCTTGTTTACTATACTGAAGATTATATATGAAGTACAATATCACATATTACAAGATCTACAAAACTCGCCAACGACAATCATACAAAAATATAACTGCATCCAACAGATAACTGCAAAACCCAACTGCATGCTGCAGATATGTTGTAGTGGTTACATCTCTTACTGGTTAGGGGTGCCTGTTGTAATTTCCAGGACTGTAATTATACTCCTCAGAATTTGGAGGTATGTATATATAGGACTACCTGAAGTAATCGATTTGCAAAACTTCAACTGCATAAGGTTGAAAACAGAAATGTCGACATGCTAGTATGCTTGCCCTAAGAAACAATCTTTTTTCTGTGGAGAAACTGTTTTCATTTTACCTTTTGGGGCTGATATATATATATATATATATATGTGTGTGTGTGTGTGTGTGTGTGTGTGTGTGTGTGTGTGTGTGTGTGTGTGTGTGTGTGTGTGTGTGTATAAGATATATATATATATATATATATATATATATATATATATATATATATAGATAGATAGATAGATATAGATATAGATATATATATAATATATATATATATATATATATATATATATATATATGTATATGTATATTATATATATAAGAGAGTGAGAGAGACAGACACATACACACAAATATATATATGGATACAGATAGATATAGTTTAGATATATACATATATTTTTAACTGAGTTTTAAAGCCTTTTAACTTTTACCAGTTTTGCTGCTTGTTTTCCCAGGGAAAGGCCCCTTCTACACTCTAGTGAGAGGAGTGTGCTGACTGGAGCCTGTCTGGTGAAGGGCAGTTGGTCTAGGACTTGGAGTAGGCATCCTCATTGGTCCTTTTGAACCTTTTTACATTTTTTTCAAGTTTTTAGCTTCTGGTATTTATTTTTATTTTACATTTGTTGACTGGGATAGTCCAACTGGATGCATGTCCATTTTCAGCGGCGGCCCGGGGAGAAAAGCTCCAAGGGTAAGCAGATACAGCATTACATAATACCAGCATTACATATTACAAACAGACTATTTACAGAGATTACATAAGTAAGCAAGTTAAACAAGTTCCACAGGTTAGAGTTAATCCTGAGTATAAGTCAGGATTAAATTAAATTACACAGTAAACTGGTTAACAGATTTTTACACATTCTAGAGAGAGTTAGCCAGGCTTGATACATTGACATAGCCAGTTAAGTGACAAATGTTGTTTGAGTCTAGTTTTAAATTGACCTAAGGTGGAAAGTAAGGTAATATCAGCTGGAAGAGAGTTCCAGGATCTACTTACAGAGTTTGCAAAGAGAGTCACTGACTGTGTTATTAATTTTGCTAGTCTGAATTAGTAGTTTGTTAGAGGATCGAAGCGGTCAAGGATTGTTATAGGGGGTGATAATATTTTTAAGTGCAGGAGTATTGTCCGGATTATAGAGGATTTTATAGGCCATAATCAGTTGGTTATACTGGATTAGGCTGGGTAGTTCAAGCCACCCAAGCTGATTTAGATTGATGCAATGGTGTGTCCTAAAAGGCAGTCCAGTGGCAAACCTGGCAATATGGTTGCAGCAAATTGAGAGTTTGTTAAGGACAGTCTTGTTTAAATTCGAAAGTATAGGGGATGCATACAGAAGGGTTGAAAGAAGGTGAGAGCGAGCTACGGCAATTTTAGGTGGAGGGGTTAGGAAGGCTTTTATTCTGTAAAGTGACCCTAGTTTTTTATTGATGGTTTTGATAGTTTGGTTAACATGTAGGTCGAATTTTAGATTATTATCTATGACGACACCTAATAGTTTTGTAGAGGAGTCAGAGGAGATTATTGTGCCATCATTTGAATTTATGGTAAAGGTGAAAGCGGTAGGCCTACGTGAAAATAACAGCATTTTAGTTTTTTTGGGATTTAGGATCAGACGACGTTCCAAAGGCCAGTTTTCTATTGTATTAAAGGTGGCCTGGGTATCTGACCATAACTCTACTGGAGATGTGGCTGAGCAAATCAGAGTAGAGTCATCAGCATATTAGATATAGCTGACTTTTGGGATGACAGTATAAAGGTCATTAATGAAGATGGAGAACAGCAAGGGCCCTAGTATAGAGCCTTGTGGTACTCCAAGGGTGTTAGGTAGAAGGTTAGAGAGTTTGTTCTGCCAGAGGACAGCCTGCTGTCGACCATTCAGGTAGGATTGAAACCATTGAAGGGCTCTAGTATCTAGACAGAATGTTTGCAGGGTGTGGATTAAAAGTTGGTGATCAACCATATCAAATGCCTTGGAAAGATCCAAGAAGAGGGCTGAGGATATATAATTATTGTTGCGATTATGGTTTATGGTGTTGGTAAAGGCTAGGAGGGCTGAAGTAGTGCTGTGATGAGGACGGAAGCCATGCTGAGTGTCTGCCATAAAGTGATTCTGGATTAGGTGGTGCATGAGTTGTCTATGAATACATTTTTCCATAATCTTTGCAAGTGGAGAGAGTATAGCTATTGGTCTATAATTGGAGAATTCAGTAGAGCTGCCTCCTTTGTGAAGTGGGATTACATAGGATATTTTCCAGATGGTGGGAATTTTAGCTTCTGTTATGGTTCGATTGATTAGTATTGAGACGGGGTAAGCAATAGCATCAGCTGATTTTTGTAGGTACTCGGCAGGGAGTTGATCAGCGGAAAGTGTAGTGGGTTTTAATTTTTTGATCAAGGTACGGATAAGTGAAGTGGCGACTGGTTGGAAGCTGAATGCGAGTAGGTTTCTAGGGGTGCTACTTTCAGGACCAGGGGAGCTAGGAGGTAGTTGGCTAGCTAGGGCTTGAATTGTCTCAGTAAAGAATCAGTTAAAACTGTCAGAAACATCTTCAGGGGTTTTATCAATAGTAGCAGCAGGGATTGGGGTTGAAGTCTGTCCAGGATGTAGTAGATTATTTAAACCTGCCCAAAACTTCTGAGGGCTATTTTGATTTACTGTCTGTAAATTACAGTAGTATTGTTTTTTGTCTTGTAAAATGGATTTTTTTGTTTCGTTCCTGGATTGCCTGTATTTAATGTGATCTTGGGGGTCTTTAGAAGAATGCCATAAAGCCCATGCTTTGTTTCTAAGGGTAATTTTGAGTTTAGACTCTTTAGAAAGCCATGGTGCAGTTTTTGCCTTGGTTCTCTTTGAACGTACAGGTGCATGCAAATCAAGGATCTCAAGGAATTTGTTGTTAAAGTATGCTACTGCTTCCTCTAAGGGGAGGTGTTTTAGAATAGTCCAATTACATGAGTTTAGTTCTTGTTGGAATTTGGTAGGGTCAAAGTTTATATTGTTTCTAACCTTTCTGAGTAAGGGTTGTTGGGAATTAATGGCTTTGTGCTTAATTACATATGTGAGAAGGTGATCGCTTAGGCCATCAGGAAGAGTACCAGAGGTGCACAGTTGAGAGTGACTATTTATGAGTACCCAGTCAAGTGTGCTTTCTTTTTGGTTGGGTTTACCTATCCTGGTAGGGGTGGATATGATTTGTGTAAGTAAATGCATGCAGGTTAATATGGGCGATTGGGGATTCTGAGGAACAGGTGCCCCAGTCTATGTTAAAGTCTCCAAGTAGTAGGGTTTCTTGGGGGTAGTGACATGATAGCCAGTGCAGGATATCTTCAAATATAGATATAGTGTTACCTGGGGGAATGTACATACAGATGATATTAATGCATTTATTTTTATTAAGTTGCAATTTGGTGGCAAGAATCTCCGAGTTATTAATCTGAGGTGGTTGTATTACATCTATGGTAACATTCAACTCAGATTTATAGAGTACAGCTACCCCACCCCCCTTCCTCGAAGGACGATCCAGCCTGTGTATGTTGCACCCAGGTGTTAACACTTCATTGTCTGTAGTGTTAGGTTTTTACCAGGTTTCAGATAAACAGAGAATCTCAGGGGAGTGGACATTCAGAAGTGCATGCAATTCATGTACCTTGTTATTAATGCTTCTAATATTGAGATGACAGGCTAGGAGAGAGTTAGTTGGCCTATTAATTGTAGGTTTGTAGCTTAGATTGCAAGTAGAGGGGGTATGTGTATCTGAAGTGGGTGGGCCAGGGTTGGGGTGAATATCACCACCAAGTATTAGGTTAAGTCTATACTTGGTGATGAACTTCAGGAATTTGTTTATTAGTTTGTGGTAGTGTTTGGATCTAGAGCTAATGTGCCTGGGGTTGAGATGTTGATAGACTGAACAAGATGTTGGATAGGACCTGGTACTGTAAGTATGGTTGAAGGTGGGAGGATTTACAGCTGGGGTGATAGTATGGCCTTTCGGGACCTAAAATCTCGTGAAAAACTGGTTTTCATACAAGGTAAGGAGGTATGGTGCGAACAAGAGGGGTAGTAAAGAGGAGTATATCATTATCTGTGATTCAGCTAGTGAGTTAAGGAACTGTTTTACCTGGTGATGCAACACCAGAAGATAGAGTGGTGAGGTAAAGGTACTGGAAGGGGGATGGGAGAATGTCAGATGAAAGCTAATAGGTGCTATTAAAATGTAGGTAGAAGAATAGGGGTGGGAGGAATTATCCCAGATGAAAGCAGATAGGATCTAGAAAGTGGGGGAGTGGCTATAGTACTATAAATTTAGAGGTACTAGGGGCGGGAGGGAATTGGAGGCAGGGAGGGGGAGCGAAGAGAGCCCAAGCGTAGCAAGGGCGAATGTAGCGGGACTATTGCAGTTTACAAGGTTTCCTAAGTTGTCCTAAAGCTATAAGGTAAGTATTATAGTTCTTAATGTAAGATTCAGTTTACTTAAGTTACAGGGGAAGGAGGCAAACACTCAAGTAGAAAATGAGCCCTATGGCTGACCAAAATGGTGACCTGCTTAATTACACCACATTGTAAGTGAAAGCTTAACAAATGCTTTTTGTGTGCAACCTATTCTGCTTAAATGCTGAGAGAAACTGATTTTGTTATGGTGACCAATTGTAGTCCTGTAGACTCTGTTTTGTAGGGAACTGTAGAGTTCAACTAGGAAAAGAGAAAAGCAGAGATTCTAGGGTAAGCATGAAGGCAACAACAGGCAGCTATTTTATAATAATACATTTAGAAAGGTTTGATGGTGGGGGGTAAAGTAGCACACTTCAGAATGAACTAAGATTTATAGCTAAGAAACATAAGCAAGAGAGCAATGCAGTAAATAAACACTTGCCACATTTTAAAGATATACCAGAAAAACTAAAACAATTGTTCACAATTGTACAACTGGAAAATTGCCAGTAAAAGCACTTCAGGTATAGCTAGCCCAAGTTATTCAAGTCATAAAAGCACTTCTTCAATGTGCGTGTGCAATTTAAACATTAAAAACATGCAGCAAGTATTAGCTCTGATTATACACATTCTCTTGGTACGGGTTAAGGTTAAACACAAATATTACCACAGAAATTCAGTAAAGTCACTAGCTACTTATACAGCCTCTGCAATAAAATAGAACAGTCTGGGCAGAATCAGAATTTAGCAACAGGTCATTCAGTTGCATAAAAAACATTAATAGATCCAGACAATGAAGAAACTTACACTGAGTCACACCAGGTCAGCCAAGGGGGGAAAAGAGAGAGGGAAATCCTAAGCAATTTGAAAATGATGCCTGTACTGAATTGTAGCAGTTTAACCTGTTTGAGGAAAAAGAGGGGGGTGGGAGAAAAGAGAAGGCAGTAGGAGTGGTTACAGGGAATACCCTGATTGGCTCAAGACACCACACCAGAGGTAAGTTGAATGTAAGGGCCTAAAATCTGCACTCAGCACTATAATGTTATTTGCACTCAGTACTTTGATTTTAATGTTACTTGCACTCAGCACTGTAATTTCACTTATATTTAGCAGGAAAGACAGAACAACAGTATACAATTTTGGGAATTTTTACAAGGGTTACTTGTTCAAATGTCAGACTATTGCAGTTTACAAGGTTTCCTAAGGTGTCCTAACGCTATAAGGTAAGTATTATAGTTCTTAATGTAAGAGTCAGTTTACTTAAGTTACAGGGGAAGGAGGCAAACACTCAAGTAGAAAAATGAGCCCTATGGCTGACCAAAATGGTGACCTGCTTAATTACACAGCACTGTAAGTAAAAGCTTAACAAATACTTTTTGTGTGCAACCTACTCTGCTTAAATGCTGAGAAAAACTGATTTTGTTATGGTGACCAATTGTAGTCCTGTAGACTCCGTTCTGTAGGGAACTGTAGAGTTCAATCTGCTTAAATGCGGGGAGAAGCTGATTTTGTTATGGTGACCAAGTGCAGTCCTGTAGACTCCATTTTGTAGGGAACTGTAGAGTTCAATCTGCTTAAATGCTGAGAGAAACTGATTTTGTTATGGTAACCAACTGCAGTCCTGTAGACTCCGTTTTGTATGGAACTGTAGAGTTCAATCTGCTTAAATGCTGAGAGAAAATTATTTTGTTATGGTGACCAATTGCAGTCCTGTAGACTCAGTTTTGTAGTCTGTTTTAAACCCTGAATTTGAGCTGTGACCTATTAAACAACCAGCAAAGAAAACCCCGGTAGAAATATCCATCCACTGAGCACCTCCTTGATCAGTCCTGAAGAGCGCCCCCCCCCCTTTATGATTTATGATAACAGTTCTTCAACCTAGCATTTTGGACAGTTGGACTACCCTTGTTTCTCCTGCTAGTGTTTTTGACTTGGGTCTCCTGAGGCATTGCAGCAATTGCCTCATGTACACTGACAAACCCTCTGCTAATAACTCACTCTAATACAGAATGTGAGAGCTGTATTTACACCAAGAATCTTAAATCCCTGCTCTCTCTCTCGGGCTCAGAACAGTAACACTGCAGAAGATGTCAACAGACCCACCACTACACATGCACATAGTACCACTACATATACATAGAGTACGCATCAAACACAGAAGTCAATATACACAGAGGTTCTCTCAAAAAACTTAATGAAACACTAGAGACCTCCATAACACAAGACTGATACAAATGACATAGCTCCCACAGCACCTACAACACATAGTAACACCAGTGTCTCACCTACCAAGTCCATAAGGCATAGCACTCAAAAAAACTAATTTTCTTGTCATTGGAGACTCCATAGTGAGAAACACAGATGTCCCACTCACCAGGCTGGACAAGGAGAAAGTCATGGTCAGCTGCCTGTCCAGTGCCAAAATTTATCAGATCATGCATGCACTCATGTCTCTCAGTAACAAGTATTATTATGACTCTGTCATAGTTCATGTTAGTGTGAATGACCTGAGATGTACCTCACTGGACTATATGAAAACAGACATGGCTGAGCTCTCTAAGTATGTGTCCCAGGCAGGTATGTCCCTAGCTTTGAGCAGCATACTATCCTCACCTAGAATGATGTCACAGTATAAACAAAAAAATGATTGATTTCAATAACTGGCCTGGGAAGTCATGGTCGACAAACCTTGCTGCTTTGCCAGAGACAATTTGCACCTGGCACAACTAGGCCTTCGACTACTGGCAAAGGTTCTTGCCTACACCATAGTGCTTTTTTAGGCAAGGTCTCGAAAACAAAACTTACCGACGTGAAATATACCAGTCATAGGAAAATAAGGGTCATGCTGGTAAACACTAGGAGCTTAAACCAGAAACTGCACAACCTGGAAGCACTTGTATCACTGGAATATGTAGATATCTGCAGTCGAAACCTGATTCAATGCTCAGAGAGTACCCTGGCTTTGCAAGGCTACAATGCCTTCCATACTTTCAGACTGCAAAACGAACATGTGAGAACCAAAGGGGGCAGTGTTTCTGTCTATATTAGAGATAAATTCACTTCCCATCTAGTTAGACTGTACAACTAGTAACCACAAGCCACATGAACACGTAGCAGCAAAGCACTTATACCAACACGAAAATGCAAGTCCACTGTTTGGCACAATAAAGGTTGTCCTCCAATACCACAGTACTATAGAAAGGCGAACTCTAACAAAGTAGAACCAAAGCTCTTTATTTCCACATAAAACACACAGATAGAGCATGCTTTCGTCTCGTATTGCGAGACTTCATCAGAATCATCTCCTAGGATGTTGCAGGTGCTGTTTAATCCAAGTGTCCATCAGTTCTGAAAAATTCTAATTTCTGTAGCTTCTGGCACAACTTGAATGCAAAACCTTACAGTAGTACGTGTGTAATCGTCCTACTGTAAGGTTTTGCATTCAAGTTGTGCCAGAAGCTACAGAAATTAGAATTTTTCAGAACTGATGGACTCTTGGATTAAACAGCACCTGCAACATCCCAGAAGATGATTCTGATGAAGTCTCGCGATACGAGATGAAAGCGCACTCAATCTGTGTGTTTTATGTGGAAATAAAGAGCTTTGGTTCTACTTTGTAAGAGTTCGCCTTTCTATAATACTGTGGTATTGGAGGACAACTTTTATTGTGCCAAACAGTGGACTTGCATTTTCGTGTTGGTAGACTGTACAACTCCATAGAGTTACTCCAAGTTCAGGCTACTGTGGGTAAGATCCCCATTCAAGTCATAGCAGTTATAGACCCCCCTTCATGGGGCATGACATGCACAAAGTCTAACCGACCAAACTGGAGTCAATCCAAATATTCCTGAACACTCTGTTTATGGGGATTTCACTTATCCCACCACCAACTGGGAAACCTACTCTAGCCCTGACTCACTAGTGCAAAATAAAATAAAAAATTACCAGTGTGTCAGAAACCTTGAACTCCAACCAAAAAGAACACTTTATTATACCAAACAATACGGTTAAGCGCTTTTGTCTCAAATTAAAGACTTCATCAGAACCATGAGTAAAAACTAGAACCGAAGTTTTAAAATTAATTAAAAGGACACACCCTCAAGTAGCAACCAATAAAGAAATCTACCATCAAGACAATAGTTGAAGAATTAAAGGAACAGCCTTGAAAAAACATACAAAATGTAGAATGTATACAAAGTGTACTCTTTCCATACAGATTAAAAACATAAGGGGAAATTACAAGAAGTATAGAACAAGTATGTACTTTTAAGCGCCAACAAGTCACAATTTGCTAGCCCTTCTTTTAAGTTCACTGGAAATAGAAATATTGTCATTAAGACCAGGAAAGCTGGCTGAATCCAGCCTAAACTGTTAAAACATTTCACTGTGTAAATGTTTATTTTGCCAGTCACCCACGAATGGAGTTACTTGCATCTGTTCCAAAATAAAAAAAAATGAACTTGTTAAACCCCTGGCAGACACTGGAATGCCTGGCTGATGCACTTTTGCTATCTTTGCACTGAATGCTATAAATATGTTGGCATCTCCTTTTATTTAAGGCATTTTTTTAGCCCTGCCTATATAAAAGACAGAACGGATGTGCATGATGCCAGTTATACAACTCTTTCAGATAAACAGTTGTATGCACCACTGGTCTTAGTTTTCTTGATTTTATTCAACAAGGAGCCATTATAGCATGAGTCAATGTATGGGCACTGATGACAGTACCCACATTTTCTCGTGGACACAAGCCCCTTGTTAGAACAAACAAGCTTCTCAGAGTTCCAGATCTTTCTCGGTTTTCTTGTTTGTATCACTAGCGCAAAAGGTTATGGGGGATTTCAATTTTCCCACCATCAGTTGGGAAACCTACTGTAGACCTTACTCACTAGTGCAAACAGATGCACTGCTGCAACTGTCAGGCCCTCATTAGTCAAATCTGACCACAAATCAGTCACCTTTGAGCTGGCACTAACACCAGAACTCACAAAGGGCGAAATCAGAATAAAAAACTTCACCAAGACAAACTATACCCACCTAGGGGAAGGTACAAATGCATTCCAAGCCCCACACCCAGTTGGATGTGGTAACTACACCGATGCTTACACTAAAGCCCTGTACAATCACTTGCATAAGTGTATAGACTTGGCTGTACCAGAAAGAATCAAAGCCCTCGCCCTGAGTAAAAACAAGCTACCATGGTGGACATCCAGCATCAAGAAACTTTACAACAAATGCAAAATGTTGCTGTCCAAGAAAACAAAGGCAAGGCCCCAAATATGGGAAATCACCCTCCTCAGCCTTAATAGGCAAATAAGACAACATGTCAAATCCTCTAAAGGCATCTTTGAGAAAAACTTAACAAGCACAGCCAAGGATAACCAGCCTTTTACAGCTATATACCCCACAGAAATAGCAAACCTGCTAGCAAATAGGTTTGGCTAAAACTTCACTCTCTTATCCCCTCCATATTTATCACAAACCTTGCCTCAAACTCTCACCGTGCATATCTGAAGAGCAGATCATTAAAGCCTTGTCCAAGGCAAAAAACACAGCCTCTATGGGACCAGGTGGCATCCCACACTGTCTTTTAAACAGGCTAAAACATGAACTAGCATCACCATAAAGTACCCTTTTCAATCACAGCCTAACCACAGGCTTTGTTCCTGTGAAATGGAGAACAGCAACAGTTATTCCCCTCCACTAGGGTGTCCCAGCCACATACCCAGGTAATTATAGACCCATAAGTCTGACCAGCCTCATCTTTAAGGCCATGGAACATATTATTATGAACCTCATAAATAAAGACATAGGCAACCTCCAAACCCTGGATCCAACCCAATTTGGCTTTGTCAAGGGCAGATCCTATCTGTTAAATCTGGTGGATTTCTTCAATACTGTGACCAGGGCCACTAATGAGGGCAAATATATGCACACAACATATCTTGACTTGGCAAAGGCTTTCAAAACAATCCCACACTCAGGCATTGCCCATAAACGTAGCAAACTAAATGTAAACCCCTTTTTTTGTAAGATGAGTTGCCAACTGTCTCACAAACTGGACACACACTATTAAAATTGGTGACTCCACATCAACTAGCAGACCTGTCACCACTGGGGTACCACAAAGGTCAGTGCTGGGCCCCTTTATGTTTGGTATATACTTCTCAGAAGTTGAGGCCAAAACTAAGGAGTTGTGGCTGACCAAGTTTGCAGATGACTGTAAACTAGATGCAATTATTGAATCCCTAAGTGATGTCAGTATTCTCCAGGAGGATTTTACACAGACCAACGACTGGTGACTTAGTCATCATCTCAAGCTGAATACTAAGAAATGCATCATCTTTACCTCCAGCAAAAACAATGTCCCTTCACACTATCAAATCAACAACAATACCATAAGAACCTACAAAGTGGTAAGGGATCTGGGATCACAAGTCAACTGCGACCTTAACTTTGACCACTATATGTCTACTGTAGTAAGGAAGGCTTTCTACATAGCACACTTGATTAGTAAAGGCATTGTCTTGAGAGCAAAGCTAGTTATAACCCCCTCTATACTTGGCACTAATCAGGCCCATAATTGAGAAAAACGCCCAGTCCTGCATCTGTAGAAAACACCTGCAGCAATTGAAAAGACCTCAGAGTTTTCTAGCAAAGAAGATCAAGGGACTCAAGCACATGCCTTACACAGACCAACTAAAGTCCCTGTCACTATACTCTGTATCATATAGACTTCTTAGACTTCTTAAGGGGGACTTATGCCTGGCTTACAGAGCAATTTCAGACCCAAACCTAATAAACTTGCTGCACATCCATAAATTAAACAGGATTAGAGCTATCCATCCCAGGGACCTAAATATGGCCTGCAACTTAAATAAGACATGCTGGAAGGACAGATATGTCTCCCACTGACTGCCCCATCTTTGGAATAGGCTACCAATTCCTATGAAACAGAGCACCTCTATGACACTGTTCAAAAGGAACCTGGATGAATGGATGAGGCACCAAAATTTTTACTGGGGATAGTGCCTACAGCCCTCATGGACATGGGGAGTCATTACTAAATGCATTCCTGGGTACTGACTAGCATATCTATGGTATTACCTGAGGATGACATGGCTATGCTTGAAATGATCACTGGGTCAGTACTCTAGTAAACTCCTATGATTCTATCATCCTAAGAGGCACCATTTTTGGCTTGACTATGGAACAATCGTCCCCCACGGTGAGCCCTTCCAGCCACACAAAAAGAAAAAGTTAAAGAAATAGCCTTTTTCACCATAGCAGGCAGGCAATTTGCCTCAGCTGCAGGTGAGTGACTGCTGTGGCCATTAGTTGTACCTCAGACCACCCATCTTTTACCCCAGATTCCTCTGGTGTAGCTTTGATTTTCAGAATTTTGAATTATCAAGCTCATATGCTAAATTTTGTTCAGACTAATTGTGAAAGTATGAGGAATGTTTTATCTGAATTTTCTGCTCATGAGGAAAAATCTGCTTTAAATAATTTAGTTTCTTACATTGTACAAGTCGCTGTTCATTGTTTGCAGTGTGAGTAAAACTCAGTTGATACTTCTTCCAGGGCTATGGCCACTGGTACTATTTTTGGGAGGTTTGCCCAGCTGCGTTCTCAAAACTTCCTGTGTGATGTTAAAAATATGATTTGAAATTCTCCTTTGGATAGAGATTTAGTTTTTGGCCCCTTTGATGCAGAGGTGATCAAAAAGCGTGATAAAAGGGGTAAGCTGATTCAGGTAATCTCTAAGCTTTTCATCTCTCCTTATTCAAGTTTTCAAAGGGATTCTCTCACTCCTCATCTAGTTTTGGCAAAAAACAAAATAAACAGTCTCAACAAAATGCAGGCAAACAGATGTGTAAGAGGAAACGGCAAGATAATTCCAAAAAGAATTCTGGAACGTCCCAAAACTAAGTACAGTCCAACAAATCAGAATGACTATTTAAGGGACTTTGTCTCCCCTCCCACCCTGGCAGCCCTATTTCCCTTCCAGAAAGTCTGAATCAATACTTTTCTGTTTGCAACTTATACTATCAGAAAAATGAGTTCTGAAGATCATTCATCAAGGTTACAGATGACAGTGGGAGAAAATTCCTCCTTTCCAGAGGGTAATTCCCCATCCACCAGACCTGACTCTTATTTCCACCTGTCCTTCATCGCACACTGGCCCAGGGAGTGACAGAACCAGTTCCTCCTTCCCAGGTGGGGAAAGTTTTTTATTCATGGATGTGTTTAGTATCAAAAAAAGGAAATGCTTGGAGACCAGTTCTTGGTCTTTCTTTCCTAAACCTATTTTTAATAGTGCCCAAATTCAAAATTATGCCACTTTACAACCTGTTTCCTCTTCCTCATTCAAGTTTCCTGGTAGCACTGTATTTAAAAGATGCTTATCTTCATATCCCTATTTATCCAGACTTCAGGGGTTTAAGGTTTTGTGTATATGGATCACATTATCAGTTCTCTTCCTTACCCTTTGGACTATTAACTGCACCAATAATGTTCACAAAGTGTCTAGCTTCAGCTATAGCTCAGTGCAGGATGTAGGGTATCCACATTTTTCTGTATTTAAACAACTTCCTTATCTCTGCAGAGTCTTTTTCAAAATGTTGGAACATTCAAAAGTCTTTATAACTCCTTCACACAGGATTGTATTCCTGAGGTGTCGGCTAGACACCTCAGTTCAAAGAGCTTTTCTTTCACAGAAAAAACATAAATTTTTACCGAGATCTATTTCTAATGTTTCTTCTCAGACTTTGGTCACTGTGAGGGAATGCTACATGATTTTGGGACTCAAAGAATCTATGGCAAGATGCCACATGAGAAAGATACAATGGTATCTGAAGTCTCTGTGGTCTCAGCACCAACATCCTTTGTCTTTTCAAATCCAACTATTGGTGTTTGTCAGAAGAAAAATCACTTGGTGGAGACAGCAAATATCCTTAAATCCTTATCATTAAATCCTAGTCGCTCCTTCTGCTTCCCTGTTTCAAAACAGTTAGTCATCACAAATGCCTCGGAGTTTGCTTGGAGAGCAGTTTTGGGGGGAAAAAGTGCAAGTTGTGTGGGACACCAAGGACAGATGCAAGCACATGAATATAAAACAGATGCCTACACTGATCAAGGCAGTCAACTCTCTGAATCATCTTTGGTCCCCAGAGCCTCTTCATGTTGTTTCAGACAATACCACAGTCATGTGGTACATCAACAAGCAGGGGTGTGCCAGATCATACCCCCTTTACATACTAGCCATGTTAGCTTGGGATATATCTTCAGAGCATAATCTCACTCTACAGGCATCCTACATTTTGCCAGAGCAAAACTGTGGGGTGGACAAGCCGAACAGGATAAGGGCAAATGGAAACTAGATCAGGGGTCTTTCAAGATTTGCTTCATCTGTGGGGAGTTCCTCAAATAGACATAGTTACCTCCTGTCTGAAGAATTAGCTGGCAAGATTCTGCTCCAGGATTCCATGCAAGAAGGACTGGAAGACAGATGCCTTTTCTTGTACTTGAACAGTAGTGTTCCTGTCTGCATTTCCACCCTTTCCATTGATATCTAGGGTACTTCTGAAGATTCAGAAGGATCCCCTAAAATAATTGTGGTGACTCCCTTCTGGCCCAGGCAACCACTTTTCTCCCTTCTTTTGGAAATGGCCAAGGGCAATTACCACAAGCTTTCTCCCAGACTGAATCTACTCGTACAAGAACAGGGTTGCTTGATACATCTCAATCCCAATAAACTTCAATACACTGCCTGGATGACAGGGTGCTAATTCCATTTAGGCATATGTTTACAGAGGAAGTGCAGCAGGTAGTAATGGAGACAAAAAAGGATGCTACTATATTAATAAATTGAAAAGATGTCCTAGTTGGTGACAACAACATAACCAGCACCCATTCAGGGCTAGTTGTTTTCTGGTTTTGCAATAGTTGTGTGAGTTAGAGTTAGTATTCTATGGCTTTTCTTACTCCTCCAATCCAGTTCATTTTCAGCTATTTCAGCATGTCTGCCCATGGGCCCTCCTCTTTCAATGCATTGTGATGTCAAAATGTTTTTGAAAGGGGTTTTGCATAACAGGCATCCAAGAAAACTGGGGGCCCTTCCCTGGGATCTTAATCTAATGTTAGAGAAGCTAACAGTGGCTCCATTTCAATCAGTTAACTTGGTCGACTTGAGGTTCTTAACATGGAAAACAATTTTACTGATTTTTCTGACCTCTGCAAGAAGGGGATCTGAGTTCCAAGTTTGTATGGTGAGTCAACCCTATCTCATTTTCCATAAAAATAAGGTTTCTTTAAGAATAATCCTCCTTTTATGCCTAGAGTGGCATCTGAGGTTACTTTAACACAAACCATCCATCTCCCCATTTTCTTTCCTGAACCCTAAAAATGAGGGAGAAAGGATACTCCATACCTCTGATGTCCACAAACAATTTAGGTACCATCTTGACAGAACTAAATCTTTCAAATCTTCGGATCAATTGCTCACTTCTTCTGAAAGTAAGAAGAAAGTCAAAGGCAAAGTCAAAGCAAACTTTGTTATCAATTAAGAAATCACACAAGTGCAAAACTGAACAAAATTCCGTGTCTCTGGACTCAGTGTACAGACAAAAAAATACCAAATACAAGGGATGTTGAAGAAGTACAACCCGACAGCCAAATTCAATCGCAAGGTTTTAATGTTAGCGCTTTCGTTCACTCAAATCCAGTGAACTTCTTCAGACAAATCAAGTTCTAAAAAGAACAAATGTTTTAAGTAGTAACAATCATTAAATGACATCACAAATACACCACCCTCTTAAAGGAAAAATGAACAATTCATTCATATATCCATCATACCTGTAAAGCAATATATATGAAAAACATATCCTTAAACATTCATATTTAACCAACTACACTACACATCCAGCTAAACGTATATTTACATATAAAAACTCCAACTTTTATTTTAATAAAATTGTCTTTCCAATGCTTTAAGCTTCAGCATGCAGCTTAGGGAACAACAGTCATTTTATATATATATTGTTTTAAAGGTATGATGGATATATGAATGAATTTTTCATTTTTCCTTTAAGAGGGTGGTGTATTTGTGATGTCATTTAATGATTGTTACTATTTGAAACATTTCTTCTTTTTAGAACTTGATTTGTCTGAAGAAGTTCATTGGATTTGAGTGAACAAAAGCGCTAACATTAAAACCTTGCGATTAAATTTGGCTGTCGGGTTGTACTTCTTCAACATCCCTTGTATTTGTTTTTTATCAGTTTGGTGGTAATTCTTATTTTAAGTCAATGTGCAGACAACATATAGACTATTTTCACAGACATTTACACATATAACAACTAGCTATTATATCACAGACATGCAGGTAGCCAGACTATTATTGCACATAATTAGAAACACATTTTAACACTTTTTGAACTGAACACTTACTTGTATGAGATTATTGTATGACATTAGAATATTGCACTATGGACCGTAAAGTATTAGAGTAAGAAGGGACATCCTGTGTCAAAACAGACTATTTCCAAACAGTTGTATAAAGCTATTACCTTTTGCTATACTCACCACAACAAAACTATTCCAGGCAGGGTCAAGGCCCACACTACCAGGGCCTTGGCTTCATCTGTGGCTTTTAGAAAGCTTGATTCCTTTTCTAGGTGTAGATCAGGTTTTGCTAGGACCATTCTCCAGGGCCTCCTGTAATCTTCTCCTTCCTCCTTCCAAATGTGGCAGGCTAGGGCAATCTACCCATAAGGGTAAAGTTACTGCAGCAGTGATCAATATGACAAACACAGTACAGTTGAGTAAGTAAACTTACCATAACAGTAGATTTCTGAATGATCACTGCTGCAGTAGCAGCTACATCCCTCTGTCTCCCTTGATTTTTGGTGCGTTGTTTATGTCAGAGTGAAACACTTTCTTTGTTATTCCTAGCATTGTACTTTCAGGGCTCAGCCTCTCTGTCTGTGTTGGCATGAAAGCTCTGAAGGGCTTGGAGCCCAAATTTGTCTTTTTAGTCAGCTCACCTTGAGCTGGTTTATGCTTTTAGCACAAACAGGACAGTCTGACCCCGGATGATTCGACCCCTATGCAATTGTATTATATATAATTGTAATAATAAAATACCTGACTTCCATGCACGGATAGCCCACAACAAACCCAATATTATTGCCACAACTGAAACATGGCTAAAACCCTATATTAAGGTCACAGAATTCCTTCCCCCAGATTTCGCCTGTCTTAAGGCCGACAGTCCCTGGAAAAAAGGTGGGAGCATCACCCTAATATACCTCATGTCCTCTGCCCATATACAAAACATCCCACAGTTCTCCACAGCCGAACTTCTAGTTTCTTTCCTTAAAATGAATAATTGCAAAAACCTCTGTGTGATAGTCATTTACATTCCCCCAGACAATAACATCCCAGTTCTTGAGGAAATCCTTGCCTGGGCATCTACGAACATAAAAAAGAGACTATCATACTGGGAGACGTAAATATCAACTGGCTAGACATATCCCCACACCACTCTAACTGCAATATCAATTTATATAAGTTCACTCAACTAGTTAACACCATAACCAGGCCTAATAAAATTAATACTAATGGCTTAATCCTAGACTGGATTTTAGTGTCCAACCCAAGTAAGATCACATCCGTTGGTACAGTCTCCAATAGTATATGTGAACACTTACAGGCCTTTATACAACGTGTATGTACCACAACAATTAATAAACATCAGTACAGGGTTACCAAAGATGAATCCCAGTTCTGTCCATCTAGCTTTAACCAAAGGTTGCTTAACATCAAATGGGATGCACTAAAATCACTTCCCCTTGATGAGGCAGTTGGGTTCTTCAACTCAACCTTCCTCAGCACACTAAACAACCTTGCTCCCCTTAGACAAAAGAGAGTAAAGACCAACCATGCCAATTTGCTAACAAGATCCACTAAGGATCTCATAAAATGCAGGGACAAATCATGGAAAATCTGGAAAAAAAAAACAAAAACCCATCTGACCTCACCCAATACAAACAGCTCTGAAACCAGGTTAAGTACCTAGTACTAGAAAACAAAAAAAAACACTACCTTACATTACAAAATCAACACAAGCAAAAAAATTCTGGAGCTCTCTCAGCTCTTTATTAAACCCAGGGTCTAGTAATAATCTTTGCCCAGATCCAAATAAAACACTCACTGAAATTGCTGCAACTTTCAACTCCTGTTTCATAGATACTGTAGCTAATCTAACCGCTACCTTTCCCAAGACCAACTTATCCACCACATACCTCTTCACAGCTAACACCAATACACCCCCTCTTCCCAACTTTACTTTGTCACCTATACCCACCTCGACTATTAAAAAATTGCTTCTAAAACTCAAACCATGCACAAATGCCCCTGACAGTATACCCACCAAATACCTGCAAATCTCAGCCAACTCAATCGCTTACCCTATCAGCATACTTCTCAACAGATCTATCCAAGAATCCTATATGTCCATCATCTGGAAAAAGAGTTTATATCCTCCCTCTACATAAGGGGGGCCTCAACATGGGCACCACCAACTTTCGCCCCATTGCTATACTATCACCCATCTCTAAGATTCTGGATAAATGTATTCATTCTCAACTTCTTCACTATCTAACTCACAACCACATCATCTCCCCCACCCAACACGGATTTAGGCCAGAACATAGTACCACCACTGCCCTCATATCCTTCATGGACACTGTCAACCGGGCCATTGATGCTAGTAAAATCGTATCTTCACTATTTCTTGATCTTTCTAAAGTTTTCGTTACCATATCCCACTCTCTCCTTCTAACAAAACTCTCTAACATTTGTACCACACTCCAAATTCTAAACTGGCTCACTAATTACCTCACTAACAGGCAGCAATCAACTAAATGGCAGAACTCTTACTCCCCTTTCCTAAACACCACCACTGGTGTTCCTCAAGGCTCCATTTTAGAGTCTGTACTACAACAACGAAAAATCAAAATATTGAGTGCTCACATGAGCGAAAAATCATAAATGCGAAATCACTATTGTGGAGGGCTGCGCCCCCCACTAAGTATATATTCCTACTCCAAGATCCCACTACTGTGAGGAAAGGGCAAATATTCCGATCTTCACTGTACTGTGATCCAAAAAAATAAATATCGAATTCCTGATTTTTCACTCATGTGAGCGCTCGATATTTTAAGTTTCCGTCGTTCTAAAGTAGATCCCCATTTTAGGTACACTTCTGTTTAGCATATTTATCAATAACTTCCACACCGCACTCTCTCAAGGCACAGTCATCCGGTACGCAGATGTCTCCACTATCATCTGCACTGCAAACTCCTCATAACTACACCAACTCACCCAAAACGCCCTCACCTCCACCAAAATTTGGATGTCTAATAATCATCTTGCCCTGAAACCCAACAAAGCCAAACTATTAATCTTTGCCCCCAAAAGTCCATGCCCCTACAAAAACAGAACTTCACCATTCAATCCCTAAATGGTACCACCATCAACATTGTACCTAGCACAAAGCTCCTAGGTGTCATGAAAACCTCACATTCGACCTGCATATCCAGTCTAATATCAGAAAGATACATCAAAAGCTTGGCACACTTTACCGACATAAACATCTACTCATGCATCAGCCCGACTTTCTCTTGCCTCTTCTTTTCTATTACCCTCTCTTTTATATGGTGTCCCCCTCCTCACCAGCATTCAGTCCTCTCTAAAGTCCAAACTAGACTCATGCTACAACAAAATTGCTTAGTTTGTAACTAATGCCTCCTAGTCATCCCACCACTGCTTATTACGCAACCTAAAATAGCTTGAACTCCCCAACTATCTCACCTTTATACAATTAACTACAGCTCACAAATTCATTCATAATCCATCCATGTGCCCTGTTGTATGTTCTATACTTACTTTATACCATCCTAACAGACCACTCCAATCCAACAACCAACTGCTCGTAAATGTAGAAAAACCCAAACTTTCGGCTGGCCAGATGCTTTACTCCTTTACCATCGCAAAACTTTGGAACTCCCTCCCCCCAACACTTAGATCCACCTGCTCAGTAATGCTCTTCAAGACATCTCTGAAACAACATCTCTCCTCATCTTGGCTGTGCACATGTGCTAACACATTTCATATAACCTATCTTCAACCATCGCAACTATTCTCACCCCCACTCTACTACTCTGGCATCCTCCTTTCACATCCACCTGTCTTTTTACTTACTCTGCCTCTACATCCTGTCCACTTCCCTCTTCTACTAACCCTCTTTGTCCTACCATTGATCCCTCCTGTCTACTTCCTTCTCTTCCTAACCCTTATAGACCTACCATTGAACCAGACGAGACATTCAGGTACTCTTGCAGCCTACCTTAATATCATACCACCACTTATATCTGCAACAATATCTACCAACTTTGCTGATTCCTGCAACAGGACTCATAGAGCCTATCACTCAGCTATTACACCTCCTAGACGTGTGAAAAGTTTAAGTACCTAGTCTCTAATTAATTCCTATATCTGCTTTGTACCCACTGCATGAAGTGTCCTATATAAATTTTCCTAGCTGAAAACTACTCATATGGAATGTTCTCATGTATATACTCTGTATTGGTTGTATAAGATCTTTGATTTGAGAATGATTACTTATGTACTGTTTTTTTCACCAATTGTATAAGCTGCCAATAATATGTACTAAATGTCTTTATTAATATAAATTCTGTATTGTATGTGAAATGCCTTATATGTTCATAGGTGTGTACTACACTAATGGCCCTGGAGTCTTTACAAGCTTAGCGCATAGAATTACTCTGGCATCGTGCCAAGCGACCATAGTTCCCAGTGCCCCTGTCAAGTAGAGCCACTGGAGTAATCCCCAGGGTGAACTTTCTATTTCCCATCCACTCGTCAAGATTTCTGTTGAAGAGGGCCAGTGAGGTGCTCTGCTTGACATGTATGGGAAGTCTATTCCAGAACATGGGCAGTCTCTGGGTTATGAACCTGTCCCTCCAGCATGTTCTGTTGATTGCGGTAATGAGGTTGAGGTCTCTGGAGCTTGTGGTGCAGAGAGATTGGATTTCTTTAGATGTAGAATTTCCAACAGAGCTGGGTCAGACATGGCTTTGTAAGTCAAGCAGAGATCGCCTCTAAGTAGGTGATATGAGACTAGAGAATAGTTGGAGTTTTTTTGAGTCTGTCCATATAGGGCAAGTGTTTAAGGCCTAGGATCCTTTTTGTGAGGTACTTCTGTGGCCTCTCCAGTTGTTGCAGGTGTCTAGTGAGGTACATGCCAAATGGGGCATTGTACTCGATGACTGGCCTAATATGGGAAGAGTAGAGGGAGACAATGACCTCTTTCTTCCTGGATGCAAAACTCTGTAATGAGATGTGCCACACAGAAGGACTTTCTGACCACAGTGGCAATGTGGTAGTCAAAAGAGAGGTTGCTGTCAACCTGTGTTCCCAGATCTCTTATAATGCCTTCTGTGTTCAGTTGACTACCTTAATGTGGTAATTCAAGGGAACCGGGTTTTTTCCAAGGGGGATGACGACACATTTTTTGGCACTGAGCTCAAGGCCATGGTTCTGACACCAGTCATTGGTCTCAGTGAGGCCTTTCTGTAGGATGTCAGCATCACTTGGGGAGTTAATAATAGCTCCCAACTTGCAATCATCTGTGAACTTTGTCAGGTAGAGTCCCTTCATGTTGGCCTGGACTTAAGAGAAGTAGATACCAAACAGGAGAGGATCCAGGACCGAACCCTGTGGGACTCCACTCATGACTGGTCTGCAGTCTGAATTGGAGTCAGCTACTTTCACACTGTAGGTTCTATCTGTGAGCCAGTTTGCAACCCACCATAGTGATATAGGAGTTGATGCCTAGCTTAGTGAGTTTTTCTATGATTCCTGAGTGGGGAATGGTACTACAGGCCTTGGCCAGATCAAGGTAGGCTGTATGAACCACCCTGCCTTCATCCACAGCTCTGGTGACTGACTCAAAGAGGTCGACTGAGTTGAGCAGGCATGATCTACATGTGGAGCTTTTCTCCCTGGGGCTCCACTGAAAATGGACACTTATGGCCCAGCTGGACCATCCCGGTAAACAAATGCAAATAAATAAATAAAAAATATGCACTATCATGTTTAAATTTACATTAATTATCTATGGGAATAGTTAGTGGACAGTCTGACCCCGGACTATCTGACCACAATTATATAAGAAAAAGTTTTTAAAGTTTTATAAAAGCATTTTATTGCTTAATATTTCAGTCATGATTTTTTCATAGGAATTTAATATATTTAACTTTTTTATATGAAACCACAGCTCCACACAAACTAATAAATCCAAAAAGCAGGAAACCAAGGTCCAATCCACACAATCAATGTTTATTGAGCACTTTCGTCTCTTGAATAGAAACTTCTTCAGAATAATGCAACATATTACCCAACAGCCTTATATATGTAACCCCATCAAGTTAATGAACATAATTAACTAATTAATAAAATAATGCCCTAAAAGCACATTTAAAGAGCCACATGCATAGTATATAGCACTCTAAAATGAAATAATGCATGTAAAAAATGTATAAAAAATACATAACAAAATGTATCCAATGAATGAACTAACTATATGTTGGATTTAAAAATAGTCAAAGAAAACAATGGATATATATGCATATAAAAATACACATTGCATCCTACCCTGCTACACTAAAATTGGTATCAATGACTGTCATAAAAAATTGTGCCTATATATATATATATATATATATATATATATATGGGATCACTACTGAATCCCGAACATATGGAATACCGAACTTTGGAATACCGAGACCAAAAAACCAAAAATACAGAATTCTGAAAATTTAGAAACGCGAATCACACAATACCGAAATAAAAGCACCAAAACATATGTTAAAGTACTTTCCGTTTAGGTATAAAACACGTACTATACCTTTAACAAACTGTTCAATAGCAAGCATCATCGCAATGTCTGACGATCATTCTGATGCGCCTGGCGTTCTAGGTGAACTGTATCCTAGGGTGCAATCGCAAAAGAATAAACATGTTTTAGTTATTCAAGGTTATGTATACCATCTGGAAAAAGGAGGAACGGAAAGGCGCTATTGGTGCTGTAAATTAAAGTGGTGTGGGGGTTGCAAAGGAAGAGTAGTAACCGATTCACTGTCTGAAGCTGAGAAGCTACTAAAAAGTATGCCACACATACAGGGGATCCATTTGAAGTTCAGAAATACTCTGTGTGTGGTAGTTTGAGAGATAGGGCAGCAATATCCAGAGATCCACCCTGTATGTTAGTGGATGATACTATGGTTTCCACTACAATAGAATGTGCTCCCAGTTTACCAAGTAAAAAGGCAATGCTTCAGCAGATTAGAAGAGTGAGGTGTAAACGAAGCTCAAAGAGTCATATTCACAATCTGACACTAGATACTATAGATATGTGTATGTTTCCATTTCAATCTGGCACTTTTATTGAGAAACAGCTGTCAGATTCTACGGCCAGACATACTGTTACAGTGTTTACTACTGTAAATAGCCTACATGATCTAAGCATTGCAACTATATGGCTTACGGATGGGACATTCTATTGCAAAGGTTCACTATGTCGGCAGTTATATAGTATACATGGCATTGTTAAATGTGGAGCATATAGCAAATCTGTTCCTTTGCTATACTGTTTAATGTCAAAGAAATCTTTGAGAGTGTATAACATGATGTGGCATTGCATTTTGTATCTGTTCTCATTGCATGAATTTCGATTATCATTACAATTCATTTTGTGTGACTTTGAAGTAGCATCTAATAAAAGTATAAGGCTGAACTTCAGTGATGCAAAGTCAAAGGGGTGTCTGTTTCACTTCAGTCAAAATGTCTGGTGTAAGGTTCAGCAGCTGGGACTAGCCTCTCTGTATAATTCATCTCACACATTTCAATTTGCTGTGAAATGTTTAGTAGCTTTGGCTTTTGTTAAAGAGTGTGATGTGCTTCCTACATATCAAATACTACAAGATACCTTTCCTGATGATGGTAAAGAACTTTTGCGGTATTTCTCAGACTGGTATGTGTTAGGTCGCCCTCGTAAATTTAGTACCAGATCTCATGCAGTGACATGGTTTCCACCGTTATTTCCTATAGAGTTTTGGAATGTGTCTGAATTTAACAGATTATTTTTACCACGTACTCAGAACTCGGTGGAGGCGTGGCATCGCCATTTGAAATGCATGTTAGGAAGCAAGGGTACTGATTTGTCTATACTTATGACTGCTTTGTCCAGAGAATAAAATCATGTGGATGCATTAAGGGAAAGACTTGCTGCAGGTTGCCCTCCTTCCCTTAAGCGGAGGAAATTGATAACTTGACATAACCACTTTCAAGCTATTCTGGAGCATCAGGAAGACTATACGTGTATTCAGCTAGTGAAAGCTATAGCACGTTTATTACAGATTTAATTGTGAAGATGCAATTGAACCAGATTCTTGTGATTTAATTTTCACTTTTGGGAATGGTATCAGTATTTATGTACACAGATCTTCACTTATTTCTTTATTAGTACGTCCTTTATGTAGATAACACTTAGTAGTATAAGAAGTGCTGGGACTTGTGTTGTTTTGGTATCACTACACAGCTTTGTATCGACACTTTTGTTTTAATACACCGGTGGCATCCGAGATTGTCAAGTAGTGTTTTTCGATATTTTGGAATTTTGGTATTGCGGTATTCGCGCTTCTGACATTTCGGCATTTTACCTCTTCGGTATTTTGGTCTCGGTATTTATATATATATATATATATATATATATATATATATATATATATATATATATATATATATATATATATATATATATATATATATATATATATAAAATGTGTGTCTATGCGGATGTATGTGTGCATGCATTTTCAGAGTTTAGATGGAAAAATGAAGAAGGAATGGTCAGTACAGTGCAGTTTAGTTTTGGGTGACTGAACTGAGGGAGTTAATTGGGAGAGGTTGTGGAGGTTGTAGGGAGTGGTTTTGTTATGGAGTTTGGCTGCAAGAGGTGGAAAGTGACATGGATGAAGTAGTTTGAAAACAAGAGACCCTAGAAGTAGCCCATCTCTGTACAGACTGGTAGCCATTTGGCTTAGGAGAGGAAGATGCAGTGGTATTCCTTTGGGGATGAATTATTTTCAATGGACTGTAATGTGGATGACTTTTTAGAGGCTGTGGCTATGACAGGGAGCCTGTATTCAAGTTGAACAAGGAGAACTCCTTAAACTATTGCAGCTCTAGCTGGTATGGAGAAAAAGGGAGATATTTTCCAGGACCAGAATAAAAGAGAACTAATTTTTTCCTGGTGTTTTCAATGTGGCTTTGGAAGTTAAGTGGCTAGTTTAGCCATAAACCTAAGTATATAAAGGATGTGATGGTTTCTATTACGCAACCATGGAAATCTGATGCTGAGATTTTTAGGAGTATTTTTCAGCTTTTGTAAGGTTCCAAATATCATACTTTTTGTTTTAGAGGGGTTTAAAAGTAGAGCACAGCTGTTTAGCCAAGAATTAAGGGAGTGAAGGTCAGACTGATGCTGGGTTTGAATACCTGAAAGTGAGGGACTGGATTGAAGAATAACCATATCATCTGCATAAAGAGTAATAGGAAGGTTAGAGAGATCAGTGAGCAGCTTGTTAATAAAGACTGAAAACAAAAGGGGGGGAAGTATGGATCTCTGGGGCACTCCTCATGTAAGAGGTGCTGACGGCGATAGAGATGGACCTAATTCGACTCTGAAAACATATTTGTTAAGAAATGTTGGAACCAGGTGACAATGTTGGGGCCTAACCCAATTTCTTGGAAGGAGTAAAGAAACAGGAAGTGATCAATTAGATCAAAAGCACTGGTAAAGTCAATGAAGAGATCTCCTTAAAGATTTCCTTTATCTATACAAGCAGACAAACAAATGGTGAAACAGCCCAAAGCAGATCTCCAGCATAAAGATAAATGGGATCCAGTAGTACAAAATGTTTATTGTGAAGGCTTTCGCGGTCTCATTAACTGCTTCATCACACAATGACAGGATTTTTCAATTAAAATATTTAAAATGGGTATGAACCAATAACAATCAAGCACTAATTATTCAATCAATTACACAACATTTTCTAAAAGTAATATACTAATAAAAAATTTTTAAAAGAGTATACATATAAACAAATGATTCCATAGGTTTATAGAACATAAAATATCCCTATCCATGAATCACTATAAGAAGATACTAAAATAAAAATATGTGTGTGTGTGTGTGTGTGTGTGTGTGTGTGTGTGTGTATATATATATATATATATATATATATATATATATATATATATATATATATATATATATATTTATTAGTCATAAGAAAGATTCTTATTATTTACGTGTAGATCTATTTTTTAACACAGGTTTAATGGAAATTTTGTCATTAAAGCTTTTTCCTTTATTTGCCCTCATTCTAATTATCCATTTTAATTCGCAGGTCTCTACTTTATTCTTTAAATCACCTCCCTGCTCATTTTGTGTGACATCTTCAGTCACCATAAATTTAAATACATGTTCGGGACCACAATTGGTATTGTGTTTTGCTAATGCACTGGTGTATATTGATTTGTTAATAAAATAGATATGTTCCCTGATTCGATCCCAAAGTCTCCTATCTGTCCTGCCTATGTAAAAACTTGAACACACCTGGCATACAGCTAATAGACTCAGTGGCATGTAGCTCAACTAACCATTATCTTCAATTCAAGATGTTTACCAGTGTCAAGGTGTGTGAATGTCCCAGTACTATCTAAAAACTTACACCAGTTACACTTGGAACATGGAAATTTGCCATAATTAGGTAATACTATTACTAATTACTGCAGTATTCCTAGGATAACATAGAATCCATTTTAGATTCTTTCAGTTCTTGTAAATGAACTTTGGTTTATTCCCAACTATAGAATTAACTTCTGCATCAGTGCTAAGTACCTGTCAATTTTTCTTAATAACCATTTCAATTTTCCTAATATTACTTGAATAAGTTAAGGGTACCCATAGTTTTGTATCTATCTTTTGTTGTTTCTTGTCCCAGGGTCAATTAGAGAAATATGGCCTACCTTCCATGTTTTGCAAAGTTGCAACCCCTTTAAGGATATTATCTACCTCAGGGGTATTATAGCCTCTTGCTTTAAACTTACTTTTGAGGCTATATAGCTCCAAA
This sequence comes from Protopterus annectens, assembly GCF_019279795.1. NCBI lineage: Eukaryota > Metazoa > Chordata > Ceratodontiformes > Protopteridae > Protopterus > Protopterus annectens. Next base: position 472,109,726 of record NC_056743.1, read on the forward strand.
ATATTTTCAAAATCTGCTTCTGCAGCATTCAACCTGGAAGCCCTTAGTCCTTGACTTTTAACAATATTTTTATAAATGTGTGGAGGTGCATACTTCCCCTGTGTAAATAATTATTTCTGTAGCATTGTTTCCTATAAGTCCTGGTAAATATGTTGCCTTCTGCTGTTCTCAAGACAGTGACATCTAAAAAATCTATTGATGTCCAAGAAATGTTCATAGTGTATTTCAAAAAAATGTGGTAGAATTTATATATTCATATAAGTGTATAAGTGTCTCTTCACAACCCTCCCATGTAAGAAAGAGATCATCTATGAATCTTCGATAGAAGATCACTTGTTTAAATGTCTTTAAAATATGCTCTTCCTCCCATAGGGCCATGACAGTTTTGGCATAGCTGTTGGCACTAGAAGTGCCCATTGCTACACCATCTTTCTGTGCAAAGAATACACCATTAAATATGAACACATTATTTTCTGGAATTGTTTCCATGAACAAGCATAACAATTCTATGAAGATCCCTTCAAAATTGTTGTTTTTACAGAGATATTCTTTAATCATAGTAATACCATTCTGATTTGGTACACATGTGAAAAGGGCTGTAAATCCAAGGTTGCAAAAATACAATCATCATTCAAATATTTACTTGATACAAAGCCATATAAATCACTTAGGAGTTGTTTAGTATCCTTTAATACAAACGTGTTACTATTCACTGTGGAACTTAAATAGTTTTCCACATAAATAGACATATTTTCAGTGCTCCCTCCCTTACCTGACACAATTGGTCTAAAGGGGGTTTTGCAAGGTCTTTATGCACTTTTGGTAGGCTTTGTATGGAAGGAATAACTGGTTCTTCACATGTTCAATATTTAAATGAATCCATTATAATGTTGCATCCTAGTAAACAGTCCAACAGACAATTCTTAAGGCTTCTTATCATTCTATTTATCTCTTCCTTAGTAACTCTAATATAAATCTGAGAATAATTTAACATTTCAAACATAGAATTGTTATAAAACTCATGGTCCATTATCACCACTGGACCTCCTTTGTCTGCTGGTCTAATTGCTATACTGTTGTCAGCACTTAAGTTTCTTAATGCATTATACTCTTCCCTCGTTAAGTTTTTATGCATTCTACCCATACCTTTTCATCAAATAATCTGAAAATTTCATCTTTACACATTCTTTCAAAAACGTCCACAGTAGCATTATTAACTGGAGTATACACGCTAAGCTTTCTAAAATTACCAGAAGGATTACTGCTATTGTTAGGACTTTTAAACTGAACTTTCAACATTATATTTTGAGTAAAGGTCTTAAAGTCAAATAAGTAGTCAGTAATGTCAGCCTTTTGTGCTGGTATAAAATTCATACCTCTATTTAATAACAAAGTCTCACTAGTAGTTAGAACGCTGGAGGGAATATTCCAGACTAAGGTCTCACTGGTCATTGCCGCATCCTCTTCAGAGACGTGTTGTTCATATTGTCCACTGTTAACTTTCTTTTTGTTCTTCCACTGCTGGTTGATCATCTCCCTGCAGATTTGTTGATGGGAAACTGAAAAGAAGGGCCATTCTTTTTCAAAGTACTAAAATCATTCTGTTATTTAAATGTGATGCTATTGATAATATTCGCATTGGCTCCTATTTTATTAGATTGAACATTTGTGTACATTTTGCTTCTGGTGCCCAAATCGCCCGTTACAGATCTTGTAGTCTGAGGTTCAGGGATCTTGTGCTCAGGTCTTATTTCTACGTCTTCTGGTGCTGGTTCCATGATGACATCAGCTTCAGTTGGAGTATGTCTCAGTACATCCCTTGTAGTTGGATACATTTCTGACATACGCATTAGTTTGGACCAAGTGAAAACATGCCCATTAGAAAAATTATTAGTATCTCTCTCAAGTTTCTTCTGGTTCTGCTGAAGTAGTTTCCGTTCAAAAATAGTAGCAGAATCTAAGATATGACTTAGTTGAACGTCTAATATATCAGATGGATATTTGTCGTACAATTCACATTGCTTAGATGCAATGACATGAATTAGCCTTTCTTCTTCAGGTCTGAAAAAAATTAGATCAGGAGCTTTAAGTAGATAAAACTCAAGTCTAAGCTTAATTTTTGCCACCTAATCAGCAGTTCTTCATGCGTATCACCGTAGGTGGGTATCTTTAACACCTTAAAGCCCCTTGGTATAATATGGAGCTCAATGCAGGCTTCAAAATGGTAGCATTGAGTTTGAAGTCACTTAAGTTTAAACAAATCATCCTCTAATAAAAATAAATCATTACGCATAGCAGACATTTCAAGCTTCTCATTCATATCAGAGTGATTGGTTGCTTGAACATTATATAGTAATAGAGGAGTGTCATTTTTGTTCAAGACATCAGTAAGTCTTTCAACAACATTAGTATTGACATTCACCCTACTCTTACCACTGTGGTTGTAGTCCAGTTCAGGTACACAAATACTTCCTTCTGCCATGGTTTCCTCTCACTGCCAATTTGTATTATAAACCTAAGTGTTATCTTTAGCGAGAAGATGAAATGGTTCACCAAATAGTGCAACAAAGTACACTACAGGCAAAAATGCAGACAAGCAGACAAAAAAATGGTATAACAGCCCAAGGCAGATCTCCAGCATAAAGATAAATGGGATCTAGTAGTACAAAACATTTATTGTGAGTGCTTTTGCGGTCTCATTAACCGCTTCATCAGACAATGAGAGTATTTTTCAATTAAAATATTTAAAATGGCTATGAACCAATAATGATCAAGCACTAATTATTCAATCAATTATACATTTTCCAAACGTAATATACTAATAAACACTTTTTAAAAGAGCATACATATAAACAAATGATTCCATAGGTAGGTTTATATAACATAACATATCCCTATCCATGAATCACTATAAAAAGATACTAAAATAAAAACATGTATATTAAATTATATTTAGTTATATTTTACACTGTAGTTACTTGTGTTTATATATATATATATATATATATATATATATATATATATATATATATATATCATAAGAAAAATTCTTATTATTTATGTGTAGATCTATTTTTTTTAACACAGGTTTAATGCAAATGTTGTCATTCAAGCCTTTTCCTTTATTTGCCCTCATTCTAATTATCCATTTTAATTCACAGGTCTCTACTTTATTCTTTAAATCACCTCCCCACTCATTTTGTGTGACAACTTTAATCACCATAAATTTAAACACATGTTCAGGACCACAGTTGGTATTGTGTTTTGCTAATGCACTGGTGCATATTGATTGGTTAATATGATAGATATGCTCCCTGGTTCAAACCCAGAGTCTCCTATCTGTCTTGCCTATGTAAAAACTTGAACATACCTGGCATACAGCTAATAGACTAAGTGGCATGTATCACAACTAGCCGTTATCTTAAATTTGAGATGTTTACCAGTGTCAGGGTGTGTGAATGTCCCAGTACTATCTAAAAACTTACACCAGTTACACTTGGAACACAGAAATGTGCCATAATTAGGAATACTATTACTAATTACTGCATTATTCCTAGGATAACACAGCATCCTTTTTAGATTCTTTCAGTTCTTGTAAATGAACTTCAGTGTATTTCCAATTATAGAATTAACTTCTGCATCAATGTTAAGTATCTGCCAATTTTTCTTTATGTCGAGAAAATTCATCTGTATGTCACCATAATGCTGTCATTGTGCTTTGACCAGCATGGAATCCATGCTGTTTAAGAGTGAGGAGGTGGTACTGTTGGATATAAGTGGACAGTTGGTTGTAGATTAGTTTTTCAAGTATTTTCCCAAGTGTAGGAAGGATGGAGATAGGGCAGACGTGGGCGGTATCCACTGACTGAGGCTGTTTGGGAAGGGGTTTAACCAGAGCAGTTTTCCATATGACTGACTTTGTATTTTGAATTAAGCAGAGGTTATAAATAAGTAGAAGAGGTGTGGCAAGGAAGTATTTGCAGAGTGATATAAACCAAGGGGAAGGTTGTCTGCACAAAGAACAAACTATTATTTATAATTTTCTTAAAATGGAAGAGGGGATAAAAGGAGGGGGGGCTAGGTGAGTTAAGGGAGCGGCAGTGGTTGTGGTATGAGGGAGATGGCGGATTTCTTTGACAGAGTCGGTGGTTGAGAGTTGGCCTTGAAAGGTCTGGTTGGTTATAGAAGAAAAGGCAGCATCAGTGGATTTACAGCCTGTGAAAATATTTACTTCCTGCCAAAAAACATTCACACTAAGAAAGTGTACAAATGCACTACATATCACTGTAGACTAT